>NC_056737.1:362852471-362924971 GCF_019279795.1 Protopterus annectens
TTACTGCTGACAACATGTTGCACAGCAGTACATTGGTACACTGTAGTACAGTCACCGTGTGCATCAGAACCATATTAGCCTGTCCCCGCATTGATGTTATAGATGACAGGGTTATGGCACAGGTATCATCATATGCACAGAGTGTGTTGTTGGTTTGCCAGAGACAGAGTGTGGGCCATATGTTTGACACCATGTGTGTGGGTGAAGGGTGTAATTTGTTGATATGTGTGTGGTTATATGATGTGTGTAGGTGTGGGGTTTCCCTAGGTGTATTTGTATAGTGCTTGGGTATGCATGTACACAGTACTGCCATTTGGCTGCCCTATACAGGTATTTCGATGTGCTGCTCTCCCCTGATGATGACATATATCTGCTGGAACCAGGTCTCTCCTGGGACTGACCAGGGCCACGTGCACATGGCCTTCTGTGGTGTGGTGTGAACAGCAGCCCCCCTGCACTGCTGGAGCTGGTACTGCCACTATGGGAGCGGCTTAGTGTCCTTGCATGTCCACGTCGATTGCCAGCTGTTGGTGTTGCTGGCCTATATCCACACGGCTGTCACTCCACTCCCACCACATGTTCTAGCATGAACAATCGAAGGTTGATGAGGCCCACCATTTCACCCAGCCATCTATCCATGACCTCGGTATAATCACGGAGGCTCCTGCAAGTTTGTCGCTTACAGATGAGGTTGCAGCCCTCTGCAGCCTCAGATCCTGTCTTGTGTACAGTTCCATACATGCATGCACCCCCATGACAGTCTGAAACATGCATCTGGTGGTACCAATTGTGGCACTTCTGCCAGGTGTGTGATGACCATTGGCCCTCCCATGGGCACCCTGGTACATCTGCCTATGTGGTGCCCTGCCAGACCTTCAGCTATGCCTGCAGTGTCCAGACACAGCAGCCATAAATACCACACTGTCCTGTGCACTGCCACCAACCACCAACTGTCCCTCTGCTATGGCCACTGGTGATGAGATATCTATAGGCACTGTGTCTGTGCGTGGGGTTTGGGTGGATAACAGGAAGATGTCAAACGATGGTGCAGTTTTGGCCTCTGATAACCCCACCTGTGCCTCAACAGTCCTATCATAATTTTTGGTGTCTGTATGGACACCAGCATCAGATTACATGCAGGAGGGACCCTGACCCACCTCGCCACCTGTGAGGGGAAAAGAAGAAATGCACTTTAAGACCTGTATGGCATTGCATAACAGTACAAAGACGCACACACACACACACACACACACACACACACACACACACACACACACACACACACACACACACACACACACCCTGAAATTCCACAATAATACCTACCTGTCCCTGGGTTTACAGACAGTTCCAAGTTTATTCACATAAGTTCCCCATCCTGCATCACACTTGGTAACATACACTCATTAATACCACTCATTAACGTATCATTCTTCTAAATGCCTAGACAAGTGATCACAACACATAACCTCTTACTCCATTACCTCCTTGACTTGATTGGAGTAGGTTTTGCAAGGCCTCACTGCTGTCATCCAGTGTTCACCCTGGGTATGTTTGAAACATCGTGAGCATGACCCCCATATGTTAGGGGCTAGTATGTTCATTCAATAATGTCACGCACTGGAGTGTCATATGTAACTATTGCTCAGTAGATGCAATATATGCTGCTCAATCAATTTATTATGTGGACAACAGTAATATATGTATACAGTCCCTGGTGTTGTCCAGTAATTCACCAATGCATCTATAGTGCTGCATATGTGGGTAATCATTCACCTTTCTGCTGATTGCAATTTTATCGGTATACCTGGTGTCTAGTTCCCCTCTCAATGCATGCTCCATGCTACAGACCTTATTATACTATCAGCTGTCCTGAGATTACATATCACACAAGTATTCCTTGTGTCTCATGTGTCAGTCCATGTTCATGTACTGCATGATTCCAAAGGGAAGAACTAACATATGAACAACCCCAAAATCAAACATGTGAATACGTAGACACCCACACAAACAAACATACAAGCACACACATATCCTACATGCATCAACCCCCCTCCACTCCACCAGATTGCACTTACAGACAAAATAACCCCCCACACACACCTGCAGGTGAGGTTGCACAAAGATAGTACACACAGACCTCCCATTACCCATCTGTCAACATGCATAACATATGGTACTCAACAGCATGCAGTGCAGCTATAGTCAATCCATGCTAGCAACAGTATACATGTGTGTGGTGCATGGGCTGTGTTAGTAGGTGATGCCCCTTCCCCTGGAAAACATTGCACCCATGTACACAGTATTCCTGTGCACCTGTTCTGCACCCTGCCATGTACTGTGCACCATACGTCACAGGTGTCAGTTATGTTTGCTCTAATGATCACAGCCCCTATGTGTTTGTCCGACACATACCTGGGATGATATGTGGACAGATGTCATTTGTGAATGCCTGATGTCTGCTTTACAGATCTCAACATCAGTGGTGCATGCATGACCAAAACGATACTATTACACTGACAACCGTCAAACCTCACCATGACTATGGGGCGTTTACACACCCTTATTGATATGACACCCTCTTCTTTGATATGCCATTGGACCACATCACTGCATATGTTAACATTACATGAGCCTGATATGTGACATATGCCCTGTACATTCAAATGCAGTGTCTAACAAATGTGTTAGGTGTGCTGATGTTGACCGCAATGCATACACTTTGTGGGTGCATATGTGCGCACGCCCTTACCATGACAGTTTGTTGCACCTACTATTATGTGTACTACAGCAGTCACTATTCCTGACAGGGGTATACTAGTATGGGCCATCTGCATTTGCTAGTATATGATCAGTCTGCCTATACATGTCCCCCAACTCTGCATGATTGCAAGGTCAACTCATGTGCACATTCCTTGGAGTTCACACACTGCTGTCACTATTGCTGTGGAGTGGGGGTTACATCTGCCACAATTCCTGAACCTGACTGTGTGCAGATACAGCCATTCATAGCATCCTTAGGATCCCTGCTGCAGTGCACTGGTGTATCATGATGACAACCCCCTCTCCACCTTCAGACTTTTTGCAGATGCTTGACAACTATGGCCTACACGTGTGTATCAGTTTTCAGTGTCCCAAACGCTGAACACCAGGTGTAACAGCCTAGTCCCAGATAATGAATGGCAAACATACAGGTGTACATTGGCACCGGCACAGTACAGATGGGGATGGTGGGCATGAGGTGGGGTGAGGCATTGGTTGTGCAGCACATGTATCTTACATGATACTGTCTGTAGGTTTCCAACGTGGTCATGGTACACCGGTACACATTGCAATGCATGACTTTGGAGGCCTCTTCTGTTATGCATACACTACCTGTGGAGATGCCTAGCTGATGTTTCCTGTGGTACAACTGTCGCATCTGATTACCCTAACACATAGGCCACATGCTTGCAGTGTCCAGGCAATTGCTGACATGGGTACTGCACAGCCAGTACTTGCTAGACATTCCTGAAACCTCCTCAGTGTTGTGGCATGTTACTAGGCAGCCCGCATGACCAGTTTGTTACATGTGACATCATCTATCTTGGATGGCCATCTGTTTATTTCCTACATCATTTCTGTCCCATATATCCTTGTCACATAAATGACTGTATGCACTGTTTACCATGGTATATGTAATGGTGAGGTATGGCTACATGTCCAGCTCATGGGTGCTACCTGTTGGGTATGGGGTCCACATCATGTCATGTAAGATGTGTGCAAGCCACAGCTGCCTCTGTTGCAGATAAGTGTGCACATTTGATGGCCAAATGTCTTGGACAGCAGACCAATACATGCTGTGTCATTGGGGACGTGTACTTGCTGAAAGGTGCATTTCCATGACAAATGCATGCAGTCAGTACCTCAGCAGCTGCTTCCACTATATTCTATCTGGAGTGTGTGCACAAATATGCTTCCAGTGTTTGTGAAGTTATGCATTCCCCATATTTGCTACCCTAACCTACGATTCCATACTACACACTCATTGCTCATATTGGGGCCACATTGCAGGTTTTAAGGGTTGTGGACTGCAGTATTATGATATGCCGTAGTGTAGATCTGTAACAGTTGCCTTTGTAATACTGGTATATACAGTGTTGTAGCACTGTATAAGTGTGATGTTTCACACCTGTCCCTACTGTAGGCCGTTTGTCCCACCATTATGTTCATCCCTGTGGACACATTTGGCAATGACAGGATTTTAGTTAATTGCAGGTGTGTGACATACCCTTCAGATACACCAGAATGGTCACCACTGTGATGCAGTGCAGTTAACAGCAACAATACATGTATGTCATGCATTATGGGTAGGTGTGTTAGATGTCTGCATGGAATATACCATAGCCATTACATGACCGGTGTATTGGCAAGCATGAACATAAACCATACTCATCAGCTACAGGCTGCTGCCTTGCTGGTATACAAGAGGGACCTACATAAGAGTGTGAGAGATGTGATGCCAGTAGCCACAGCTGTGGCATTGGTACAGGGTGGGTGCAGCATTACAGAACATCAACAGTACAAGTCCACAATACTACAGCTTATGCACATCTGTTTATTACTACTATGCAGCAACAGACTATATATATGTCATCTCACATATGCCTAATCTACCTGTCCAGATGTGGATGGATACACAACAGTGGTATAGTGATGTGCCCTGTGGCCTTATCTGCACACTCCTCTGCCAGTGTGTGGGTAGCACCCACCTCCACTATGGTCTCTGCCAGTTGTTGTATGTGCAGGTGGGCAGGTGCCAAGAGGCTGGCAAGGAGCTCCTCAACACGTGTCAGGTGAGATGGGTGGCATGACCTTCCCTGTTGCGAGGTGATCCCCCCAGATTGCAGCAGCACGTCAATGGGCATTGCAAAGCAGGTCGCTGCAATGATGCTGGACCTGCTCATAACTGCAGTTATGCAGGCCGACATCATTGACCCTGTGCACTAGATCATTCCACAGGGTGATCTGCTCCTGCTGCTCATGGGCTGTCCTTCCAAACAGCACCTGGTAGTGCTGTACCAGGTGGTTGATGATGACCTCATTTTCGTCTGCTGAATAGACTGGCAACCTGCCGTGTGACACCTTGCCTGAAAGACATAAAGATGGACACAGGTCTGAGCAACTCATACAGCAAGGTTACCATAGTTCTTAATACACATCTCTGTCTCCACCCCACCATATCTGTGACAACAAACTGTTCATATAACTCAATAGGTATGGCTACAGCTTATCTACCATTGGGACATATATCGTATTGTACCACACTTTGTGCTATGTATTTTTAGCCATGTTCCCTGTAGGGACACTATCTTTGCTGGCATGTTACGGACAATGTCATCTGCATGCCATTATAAAGGCCACTATGGTTCCATATATGCATGTGGTCTGTTTACTATGTGATTGCTGCACATCTGTCATTATGTGTTATTGGGGATATCTATGCATGCAGTCGGACATGATCAGGGATTGTGTGGTCTATTACTATCCACATATGTTCTATAACAGTGACACAATAGCTCATTTAGGGAACAGTTGCCAGCAGAACTACCTCTCCCATGTCAGTTGGCCATGTTACCAGGCCACATCACATGAGGCCTCCTCATCTACTGGTCTTGCACTACCTTAAGGTGGGACCACCTCAGGGGATGGTTTCCCCCAAGGGGGCACACACAGACATGACTCTGTCACCCAAGGTCAGGTCAGGGGTCTGTTGCATAGGGAGCTCCACAGAGACTTGGGGGATGTGCTACAGCACCTTGAGGCCCTCAGTACACAATCACAGGTTCCACATGCTCCTTCTGCTCAGCCTCCAGCCCAGGTGCCTTCAGGGCTGTGAAGCTGCTCTTGTGACTGGCAGAGGGTGGGGGACTTGTTCCCATTGTTTCCATATGGGGCTTATGGGGCTTCCACATCGCAGATGACACCCACCATCCAGGGTGTCATATACCACCCCTGTAGGCTGTCCTCTCTAGCTATCAACTCAACCCACCTCTACAAATATACCTGCTATCCTTCCACAGATTCCCATTCCCACCTTCACTGACAAGGGCAATGTGGACCCAACAAGAGGTTCACATGTGACATAACCATCCTTGTTGCACACACTTAATGCTGTATTTATATATATATATATATATATATATATATATATATATATGTGTGTGTGTGTGTGTGTGTGTGTGTGTGTGTGTGTGTGTGTGTATGTGTGTATGTGTGTGTGTGTGTGTATTGATATGTGTGATGTTTCCTAACACATAGCATGTAGCACTGTGATGCAAATATAGGGGACATGTATTTATATACGTATGTGTGTGTTTGTATATATGTAGATATACACATATATATATATATCCCTATATATGTGTAGATATATATTATGTTGTATATGTATATATATATATATATATATATATATATATATATATATATATATATATATATATATATATATATATACATAGGGTACATTCAGACATCAGGTCCACAATCTCTAACTCTCCTTCCTGCACAGCTACACTGTTCTGCCTTGCTACAACACAGACAGGTGCCACATATGGACAAAGCCTAACATTAGGTGTATATGTAGGGATAGGTTGCAGGTAAGCCTATTACACACCTATGGCATTTCAGCATGCTACATTACATGTTAACCTGAGTGTCTTTCAAGTGGTGGGCTCTGGAATCCACGTGTCCATCATTATTGCATTACTTCCACCACCAGCTATTGGCCACAGTAATATACATGTTTTCCATTACACAACACACAGTATGATGGCTTGCATCTTGTCAGTCAGTGCTGCTCTGCACAGTTGATGAGTATGGCCCACTACCCACAGGGACAGACTCTATAGTCTATAGCAGTTGTTCAGCTAAACATCATTACAACAACACTAGATGGCACATACAAATCATTCCACATCATCTATCCCATTATTATGGACCAAGTACTACAGTCAATTACATGCATATATACTTCACATACCTGTTGTGGGAATGATATCTGTTCTGGATAGTCTGCTTGTAAGTTTTTTTTTTTCATTTTCCTTGGCCTTCAGCCTGCCTTCTTTCTTTCTTTCTTTCCTTCTTTCCTTCTTTCCTTCTTTCTTTCTTTCTTTCTTTCTTTCTTTCTTTCTTTCTTTCTTTCACACTCTGTCTCTCTGACTCTCTCCAGTAAATGGATTGAGCTGCTTTGAATAGATTGCAACATGGATATTTTAGGTGATGCACATGATCAGATGATGGCCTCTGCACCAATCAGTGTCCTCCACTTGCTATGTGCATGCAGCATACTGTAGTACTTCCAATTACCACTGTCATGGCAACCCACTACTATAAAATCTCTACATCAGGTGGGTGTGGTCCCTTTACCTTTCCTGTATGGTGGACATCCTTCCTGTGTGTGGCCAGCAGTGTTACAGACAGCAGGTAGCAATACCTCTTACAAGAGGACTTGCAGACTCAGGCCAGCTACATATTTGTATAAGGTTCCAGAACTACAGAGTGTGAGTAGTGTAGTTATATACATTGTATAGGACCAGTGTTACAGGGTTTGAGTGTACATACTAGTTTAACATGGAATGCAGTCTGTCTGCATAACTCTCAGCTGTGTGCCTGTCCACATGATGGCCATAGGTGTGCATGTTATGTTTTGTCTGTCCACCACACAGGTCTTGTGTCAGATATATCACTGGCAGTGTGTGTGTTGAGTGCTATCAGTACATGGCTACATCCATTTGTGTTTCTGACTTCATATTCCTGACTAAGGGCATATTGCAGACTATCCTGTAACACCAACAACTTATTCAGTGTATGACAACACTATTTCACATGTGGGCCTGTGTTCTGGCCTCTGTCCTCCACCTACATACTAGGCTTTGTCCATATGACATGCAGTCAGGGGTTATGTAGTGGCCTGTGATTATGTAATTCTGCCATTCCTGCCATCATTCCAGTGTTGTTGTGGCCCCCACACATATTGTGGGGCTGGGTCCATATATATGTGGGCTTAATCTGCTCAAAACATGTGAGCCCTTCTGCAGTCCAGTGGTCAGTGTATGTAACAGTGTTATATGCCCCTGTAAGTCTATGGGGGGTATGCACCATAAATAACCTAGGCTATTACAACATGTGAGGTATATCAGGAGTAAGCTGTCTTAAGGTTTATGGATGTACATTACCATATATTACACCTTGGGAAAATTGCTGGCCAACTACTTACTGCCATACAGACTGTTCTGTTTGTCAGTGTGACTGTGATGGTTGTAGTTATGCATTGTTATGTAACAGATACAACCCATTGTGTCAACTTACGTCTTTTCCCCCTATGGATTGCGTACAGAGTGCAGTTAGAGGCTGCTGGACTATACACCTGCATTACTTACTGTTGACTGATTGTTATCCTGTGACCCAATCTGTCTTTACTGTTGTACTACTTGCAGGCCTTGGCCTGGACAGTAACATATCTTATGCTTTCATATTACTGTATTAAATTATCTGCTTGAGAGTTGCATTAATCTGTTTCTATGCATTTCAAAGTATAAACAGCTATATGACATGGCATATCCAGCTGTGATAGTAAACAAATATAACTATTTTATGTATGCAAACTTGTGTGTGGTGTCATATCATTTGACTTCTCAGTGGGTATATGTTTCAGGCAACAATTGTCTTTTGTATGGGTGATTCATACACTGTCCATTTGATAAGGTGGCAACTGTAGGAATACTAGCTGTTCAGCATGGTGTCCACCCTCTAAATATGTAACTTCCTATACATATCTCTATGTGTGTATGTGTAGTTACATATATATCTATATATATATGTATATGTATCTGCATATGTGTTTATGTGTGTATATGTATCTTTGGAATATCTATTGCTTCCACACTGTACATTCCCTATGGTAGCTAGAGTGTACTGCATGATATGTTATTGATACCATTCTGACATCATACAGGTGGGATGGATTACTGTTAACGTCTTGTGCCCATGTTGTGTTGGGTCCTGGCTATAGGACTTGCAAAAGTTGGTATTGTATTGCAGGGCAGATCTGTTTTTCTGTGGGGGAGGGGAGTGATATCAATACTTACAGGACGTATTTAGCTTGGGCCCACTCATCCCCATTAATGATGCCTTTGGTCATATATGTATTTGTTATGTTTTCTTTTATATCTCTCTCTCTATATATATATATATATATATATATATATATATATATATCTGTATATACATGTATATGTATATATATATATATATATATATATATATATATATATATATTCATATATATATATATATATGTATATATATATATATATATATATATATATATAGTCATACATATCTATAGATGTATGCATATGTATATATTTAATATAGATAGCTATGTGTGTATATATATATATATATATATATATATATATATATATATATATATATATATATATATATATATATATATATATATATATATATATATATATATATATATATATATATATATAAATATATATACACACACACACACACACATACACACACACACACACACACACACACACACACATACATCTACATGTATAAATACATTTCCTTTACTTTTGACTGACTGTGCTGGATGATATGTTTGTGGAAACATCAACATTATGTATATCTGACATGGCTTAGTGGCAAATCACTTTGGCTATGTTGTGCAGTGTTCTGGGTTTGAGCCTTGCAGAGGCTGTTTATTTTGTTGCTGAGCAGAACAAGGCCTGTTTGATACAGAGTGATTAAGGCACTTTTAACCAGTTGTAAGCAGGTTTTCTCAGGTTTTCGCAGAGGTAAGCACTGCTAACTTCTGGTTACAGTTTCTTATACTGAGTTAGCTTCTCAATTGCTTAACCTGTGTAGGCATTGCTTACCTCTGTGCAAACAAGCTTAAACCCGCTTACTGCTGCTTAAAAGTGCTTACTCCTGCTTACCCCCGCACTATTTTCTTTAAAGGAAATGAAAAAGAGTTGATAAGAAAGTGGTGAAAAAGTGGCACAAAGAGGGAAAAACAGTAAGGAAAATAGCTGAGGATGTGCAGGATAAGTGTAGGGAAGGTCCATAGCTGCCCATTTCTTCTACAGCAACAGCTGTGCATATACATTGGATTTGGAGATAGATTTGGGCACTCAAACCCCTGAAAGTTGGGTGAAGACAACAATAATATGTTGTGAAGCCAATTAGACCAGATTATGTGTCCATTGGACATGTGTGTGAAATGGACAACTATGTATGGTGTGAGATTTTGTTTTGGGGAACAGATTGCACTTTTTTTTTAGGTGAGAGTGGGATTTTGGGAAGGGATAGTAGGTATATTTGGGGAGGTAGGTTGGGTAGGATAACAGACAGGACAGACAAGACAGCATACAGGGGATGACACATGTGGGGGGGTAAACACCTTGATGGGGAAGGGTGTTTGGAAATTGGAAGCCCATGAGCCCCTAGTGGAAACAGTGGGACTGAGGTCCCCACCCATGGGTAGTCACCACTGCACCTTCACAGCCCTGAAGGTGGCTGTGCTGGGAGCTAAGTAGAAGGGTCAGGCCGAACCTCTAGTTGTGACACACAGCCCTCAAGCTGGTGTAGGAGATCTCAAAACTCCCTGCCGAGCTCGCTACGCACCATGCCACGGACCTGGCCATGGGTGACAGTGTCCTCTTCGAGCCTGCTCCCAGGGGGGGAGAGCCCCATCCCCTGAGGTGGTTCCACCCGTAGGTGTTGCAGGACCAGTGGACGAGGAGGTCCCAGGGTGGGCCCCAGACATGCTGGTGCCCAGTGCCATGGCCAGCTGAGGTGGGACAGGTGGGTCCGCTGGGACTGGCCTTCCCAAACATGCTATAGTGTTTCAGTTTTACAACATACGTGGGTTAGTAATAATCAACACATTCCAGGATTAGGTATAACAGCATGCATAAATATTCCCATTAACCCAAAATACTAGATATGGAACAGTTGCATAGCAAACAGAACAGATGCATATATGGAACCACAGTGGCAATTACAACAGCATGCAGGTACATTGATGGCAGCTTGCCACCAATGTGGTAGTATTTTAACATGGCACATGCATAGAAACAAATTTAAATATTTATCAAACAATAGGACATTTGTCCCAACAGTAGTTTAATGCAGCACATACCGATTGAGTTGTGTATTTAGTTTATTGTTGCAGATATGGCTGGGGGGGAGATATCAATTAACAACTAGTATATTCCTGTAGTTCTCATTACTTTTCTAGTCAGTGCTGTGATCTGTACCTTACAGGTATTAGTACACTACCCTATGGCCTTAGTTTGGACAGTGGTATGGATGTAGACAAATTTATACATGAACTGAGTTTTACCTGCAGTATACACCTCTTACCTGGTATACCTGTGGAGGTATTATTTGTTAATACTACCTAGCTGTTTCTGCAGATATTCACAAATTCTAGGTTGATGTTATGCACATACCTGTCCATTTCTTATTGCACACACTCTGGGCATGTCTTGACCACATGCAGGTTAACCGGGACATATTTTGACTATTGCCCTCTTAAACTTTTGATGAATTGTACAATGACAGTTTGTATTCATCGACATTTTTCAAATATGTACAGGCCTGACAGTCAGTTACATGACATGAAATGCTACCTACATGTCAGAGATTAGCACACTGATATGCCAGGGGGACAGTGTAGCAGCCGGCAGATATGGGACAATTAATTGGACATTCTGGACAATTCTGTACAGTTGTGGGGTATGATTCTGCATACAGCTTACTACTACTCCCAGGATTTAAGCCATGGCTGTGTCTGCTAAAAATAAAACAGTGTCCATCACAGTTGAGTGTGCTATATAAATATTGCTGTGTTTCTCTTGTCTGATTTCTGTCTATAATTCTCCTGTGGTTTTACAATCTGACCTTGTAATTACAACACTCTTATACATGATTTCCTAGACAACTTTATTATGTAGCACAATGTGGGTGACAGTGATGAGTAATACCTTATTATTCAGAGCAACTGCAACACTAACAATGCCATACAATACCAGAGTAAACAGTACCAGCACAGGATATCAATCTTTTCTTTCTAGGCACAGTTTTCATATCTGACAGACCTGTGGGGGCAATGTTTGTTAACACTACCTGAATGTTGCCACACATATTACCAGATTCCACATTAGTATTATGCACATACGTCTCACTCTGTTACTGCACAAACTCTGGTCACAGCTTTACAACATAGGTTCATAGGTTCATTTGTCGGTACTAGGCTATTGGCCTTAGGGCCTATATAAACCTAGCCAAAAAGGTACCCTGGCTTTCACCACCCAAGAAAATTATGTTCTTGTGCCCCTGTCAAGTAGAGCCCCAGAGGTGATCCCCAGGGTGAATTTCCTATTTTCCATCCAATCATCAAGAGTTTTCTTAAAGAGTGCTAATGAGGAACTTTGTTTGATATAGACAGGTAGTTTGTTCCAGAGTATGGGAAGTCTATGGGACAGGAATCTATCCCTCCAGTATGTTCTGTTTATTGTGGTGACAATGTTTAGGTCCCTAGAGCTTGCAGCTTGGAGAGATTGGGATTTCTTTAAGTGGGGCATGTCCAACAGCTCTGGGTTTGACATAGCTTTGTATGTTAGGCAGAGATCGTCTCTGAGTAGGTGATATGCGATGGAGTAAAGCTGGAGTTTTTTGAGACGGTCTACATAGGGCATCTGTTTGAGGCCAGTAATCCTCTTTGTGAGGTATTTCTGTGGCTTTTCCAGTTGTTGTAGATGTCTTGTGAGGTACATACCAAAAAAGGCGTTGTACTCTACAATGGCTCTAATGAGTGAAGAGTAGAGCGGAACAATGACCTTTTTTCCTGGATGAGAAACCTTTTGTGATGAGGTGTGCCACGTAGAAAGATTTCCTGACTACTGTGGTGATGTGTTGATCAAAGGAGAGACTACTGTCCACCTGTGTCCCAAGGTCTCTTATCACACTTTCGGTGTTAAGTAGACTACCACCTATGTGGTAGCTCATCGGTATAGAGTTTTTACCAAAGGGGATGACAATGCACTTTCTGGCATTGAGCTTGAGGCCATGGCTTTGACACTGGGCATCTGTCTCAGTGAGGACCTTTTGAAGGATGTCCACATCGTTAAGAGTTTCAATTATGGCTCTTAGTTTGCAGTCATCTGCAAACTTCACTAGCCAAAGACCTTCTGTGTTAGCCTGTACTTCAGAAAAGTAGATATCAAACAGGAAAGGACCCAGGACTGAACCCGGTGGTATTCCACTTGTCACTGGTCTGAAGTCGGATTTGGAGTCTGCTACTTTCACAGTGTGGGTTCTGTCAGTGAGCCAGTTGGCAACCCATCTTGTGACATAGGGATTTATACCTACTTTAGTGAGTTTATCTATAATTCCAGAGTGGAGGATGGTGTCAAAAGCCTTGGCGAGATCTAAATAGGCTGTGTGAACCACGTTACCCTCGTCTACAGCCTTGGTGACTGTTTCAAAGAAGTCTATCAGGTTTAGAAGACATGATCTGCCTTTTACAAACCCAAACTGGGTGGGGTCCAGAGTCTGGAGATTATCAATGTCTTTGTTTATATGTTCCATGGTGATACGTCCCATGGCCTTGCAAACCAGGCTCATTAGGCTAATGGGGTGGTAGTTCCTGTGGACCCTTTGTGGCTCCCCCTTTGTGGAGTGGGATAACCGTCACTGTGTGCCATTCATTGGGCACAAAGCCTGACGTGAGGCTATGACTTAACATGGTGCTTAGGTGGGGTACCAGTTCATTCTGTAGTTCATGTAGAACGCAGCCTGGGATGTTGTCAGGTCCCATGGATGCTGTGTTCTTGACTTTGGAGAGTGTATTTTTTACCTGTGCAGCCATGATTACAGGAACTTTGCATTCTTCCAGTATAGAGATGGGCCCTTTAGGGGGTGATAGAGGGGTAAAGTTAGCGCTTAACCTATCTGCCAGTATGTTGGCAATATCAGTTGGTTCTGTATATTTAGTGCCATTGTGCTGTAACTCAAAGCAGATTTGAGTGTTGCCATTGAGATTCTTGACATAGCTATAGAATGCTTTGTGATTGTCTTCAGAATCAGTGGCGATTTTGTTTTTGTAACTAGCTTTGGAGGATTTTATGAGGGATCTCAGCCTCTTACTGAGGCTGACCATGGAGTTCCTCCAGTCATGGGATTACTCCAATCATGGGATTTTTCTCTTTTTTGCAACAGTTTCTTTTTTCTCTTGTAGAGTTTGTTTATGGCAGGGGACCACCAGATTGGCTTCCCTTTTTTGGAGGATAGCATCTTGGTTCTGTTAGGGATAGTATGATCCATGCACTCGTGTAAGTGCTTATAAAGTGCATTTGTGTAGGATTCAGCAGTCGTACCTCTATTGTTTGTTTGCATGGGTGTCGTGAAGTTTGCCACTTCTTTCGTAAGAAATGTGAAGTTGGCTTTGGAGAAATTTTTTACGGTGGTTTCCTTAATGGTGGGTGGGGGCAGGATGTGGATGTCTAGGGTGATTAGCTTGTGGTCTGATCTGATGAACGAGGAATTGACCTCTGGTGTGGAACACTGGTCGCCCATGTTGTTAATGACCAGGTCTAGGATATTGCTGCCCCTGGTGGGGGTGTGGATAAGTTGATCCAAGGCATTGGAATTTATGAATTCCAGAACACATTGAGCAAAAGAGTTGGCACATGAGTAGTTTTCCCAGTTAATGGTGGGGTAGTTGAAATCGCCCATTATGAGGGTGTTGGGTTGTACCCTAATATTTTCCAGTGTATCAAGAAATGAAGAGTGGGAATCCTAGGGCATGGTGGGGGATCTGTAGCAAGTTACAATTTAGATTGCGGTCTTGCCCAGAGTTAGTTGCACTTGGATAATCTCGGATGCATTATACTGAGCAACTAGCCTAGAAGTGTGGATATCCTTAATGAATATGGATATGCCTCTGACTGTAGTGTTTCGGTCCAGGTTAGGTGGCCAAAAGGTGTGGTATGAATTATGGTATGGTAATGCAGGGGTGCTCTCTGGAGCCTTGAACCAGGTCTCTGTCACTTGGGGGTGGAGATGGGACATACTTGGCTTATTACTCTCATAACATTTTAGGAGTTGCTAGAGTGACAGGTTTGTTCTTATAGATGTCTGACAATCAGTTGTATTTCTTATTTGCTGCCTAAACGTCTGGGATCATCCCACTGATTTGCCAGGGGGACAGGGTGACAGGCAGCAGATATGGGCCAATTTACTGGACATTCTGGACATATCTGTACAGTTGTGGGGTATGATTCTGCATACAGCCTACTACCACTCCCAGGATTCAAACCATGGCTGTGTGTTCAAAAAATACAACAGTTCACATTTCAGTTGCGTGTGCTATTTGGATTATGTTGTTTGTCTTTTCACTGTTTTCTGTCTAAGTTTCTCTCAGTTGTACTATATGACCTCTTGGAATTAAAACAGTCATTAACAGACATTCCTACACATTTTATTTATGTAGCACAGTGTGGTTAACAGTGCTTAATACAACAGTACTATTAAGAGATTGCAACTCTGCATTACCATATGATACCAGAGTAAACACATGCAGTCCAGTAGTTAGACCTTTATTGTCTGGCTATTATGCTTTTATTTACGTACAACCTATATGAGACCCTTCCTGCCATATTCTCTGGTGTACACAGTACATGCCTTAAACAATACAGGTTTTATATAGGCAATTAACTTACTACTACTTTTAGATTTATTTCCTATGACAGTACATGCAAGAGTATTACTAACCTGCCTTGCGTCACAACTGCTGCAATTTACAGGCATGGGCTTCCTGGTTTGCAGCCCGCTTATTTGCCACTGTGAAAGACATAAGAGGAATATTTAGCCATACCTATCCCTAATATACATGAGCTGGCAATTATTAAACAGGTAGTAGACTGATACACATGGATGGGATATACCCTGTCCTCCTAGCCTCTTGGATCCATTGATGCAAGAGATCCCCCTTTCTCCGCTTCAGGTCGGCATAGTGGTGCTCACCAGTTTGGGGTATGCCAGTTGCACTGGTGACATCACGGGTGAGATGGTCCCACGCATCTGCTTTGTATTGGGAACCATGGTACTATCCCTGCAGCAGTCTCTGGTCATGGTCTTTCTCAAGGAGTCCTGCCAAGATTCTGGACTCCTGGATGCCCCAACGCTGCACCCGGAAGTGCACACCCTCTCCAATACCAGTCATAGTGCCTACAGGAGGAAGCTGCAACCAGTTACGAGATGTATTCCTGCCTGTTGGGTTTAAATAGGGCAGATTTCCCACACTTTGCTGTGATTTAATGGTTTTGAAAATGCTAAGCTATGGGCAAACCTGCTTACCTAAGGCTGGCATTGCTTAAAGGGGTATACCACTGGGCAAACTGAGTTAGCTGGCCTACACATTGCTTACACCTACTAAGCTGGGCTGTGAAATGCTTAGCGTAGCTTAATTATTAATTTGCATACTATTTGCTGTTTGGCATTGATTTATTATTCATTACATATTATATATGTGTTTGGTATCCATGGTTCATGTGTAAGTACACTGTAAGGGGTCCTTGTGTTTATTAGGGGATTTCAACACTTTATTACAATGACATCTCACATCTGGCCTTAATGCAGCTCCCCAGTTCACATATTTATGTTATGTAGTAGGTTATACAACATAAAACTGTATATAGATTCCTTTCACATGTTCAGTTTGATTTTCTTATAGTGAGGATCTGTTTGGTGATACCTCAATCTTACATACTGCTGTGATGGCTTAGTGGTTAACTACTGTGACTATAGTGTACAGGGTCCTGGGCTCAAGACCTGCAAAGGCTGTTTATTTTGTTTCTGGCCAGAACAGCGGCTGTTGCATACAGATTGATTAAGGCACTTTTTAGCAATTGTAAGTGGGTTTGCATGGGTTTGGGTGATGATAACCCATGCTAACCTCCGGTTAAATATGCTTACATAGAGTTAGCGTCAATATTGCTTAACCTGTGTGCGCATTGCTTACCCCCGTGCAAACGGGATTAAACCCGCTTACTACTGCTTAAGTATGCTTACTCTTGCTTAATAGTACTTACTCCCACTTACCCCCACATTAATTTAGACAGTAATGTTAAATGTTTCTTGGGCAGGTGGTGGATTTGGAAACACTATGGATTTATCATCCATTACACATTGTACCTTCGATTTGTATCCCTGCTTCCTGTGTACCTATATTGTATGGCACTTGTGATTATTTGTGGATTTTACAACATTATAACAATAACACCTCACATCTGCATTTAATGCAGTACTCCAGTTCAGAAATATATGTTATTTAGTAGGTTATGCAACAAAAAATATTGGTCATAAAGTGATTTGACATGGAAAATAGAATGTACTGGAGTGGGGCTCGAACTGGGAATAACTGCTTGTAAGGCGAATGCTCTGCCCACTGCACTATTACTTCATTTGCATACATCTTAATTTTTATCATCTTGTGCCATTTAAGCTGCATTAAACATAGTTAAGCGATGGGCAAACCCGTGCACCTATGGTTAAATTTTATCTGTTTCATAAAAAAAAAAACAGCTTGTTTATATTTTATATATTAACTATTGCTCTTATAAACATGGGGGGGATGTTGCTGGGGGTATGCGAACACCTATAAGTGGTCTCACGCATTCTTATTCCTAAACTGCTGTTCTTGATTGCGGGGGCGTGTATATTCAGAGAACTCTGCTCTCAGACATGCCCCCTGCATTCATACATGCTCCATGTCTGTTTAGGAGCTCAGGCAGAGCGCCTTCATTAATATGCCTGGTGCGCTGCCATCCTGCTCCTAAACGGTTGCTTCCATGCAGGACTAAGCTAGTCAGGCATGGAAAAATAGTGAGTCCGGGATTACGTCTCTTAAAGTCAGGGGTAAGATGCTAAGTGATAAGTTTAAGTTCTTCATTTGGTATCATTCCAGAAAGCTACGAAAATAGCTGACCTCAGAAAGGAAAAGGAAAGCACTATTCTTCCCCCAAAAGTTCTGTGCAATTAGTGAGGAAAATGCCAACAATTCCAGAGTTAATGGAGAAATGCCACAGCAATGAATGAAAATAGTAATACAATTGTAAAAAAATAAAATAAAATAAGCCAATAATCTGATGATGATGGAAACATGACCAAAAGAGTATCATAACTGGGATTTTGGCATACTAGGATCCAGAAGACACCAAATTCAGAAAGATGAAAGAAGAGGGGGAAGATTAAGTCTCTATTTGAAAGTAAGGAGCAAAGGAACAAAGGTTAACAAGGTGTGCCAAAGTTACTGTGGGTCACATAACAGATACTGGAAACAGCACCTCAGTCTACAGAAGTGTTCCTTGTTAAACCAGGGTGAGGCAAAGGTCAAGAAATGTCAATTGGTTGGGTAGTTCAGTGCTTTGTGTCTATTAAGTTGCACTTGTAGCAAGCAGCTTGCTACAGTTAAAAAGTAGAAGACTTTTGTGTTCTTTAATGGAAGAGCTGAAAGGGAGGAGGTGGACAATGGATATGGCTTGGAGCATCAGACTAGTGGACCAGTCCTTTTTTTTTCCTTTTGAACTGAAAGGCTGGATGCCAGATCAGGGACGAGTTAGGTACACCTCTGACACTGAATATCAAAATGAAAAGTTTTCTTATGATAGCATCATATGTAGTTGTACCAACCAAGTGTATGGTCATTTTCAATGTCTTATAGAGAACATGCCTCAGAAACCTAACATTCTGAAGTGTTTGGATAGAAGCAATTTTATACTTCTTGTTCAAAAATGCAGATACAATAGAAACTGGAATAGTTTGCTAGAAATCTGGAAAATATTTAGTCAGTTTAGAATACATAAGTCAACTTCTTGTAGTCAATACCCAAAATGTCAATTGTGTCAGAATAAATAAATAAATAAATGAATGAATTAATTAATTAATTAATTAATTAATGCATGGTGCCAGAGCCATGGGCTCAAGCACAATGCCAAGAAATGTATAGTTATCCCCTTTGGGAAAAAACATGTACCCGTGAATTATCACATAGGTGGCAGTACACTAAACACCGAAAGTGTGATAAGAGCCTTAGGGACACAGGTGGACAGTGGAATCATAGATAAACTTACTAAGCTGGGCATAAAAATCCCTATGTCACTCGATGGTTTGCCAACTGGCTTACTGACAGAACCCAGACTGTAAAAGTAGTCGACACCAAATCCAGCTCCAGACAAGTGACAAGTGACTGACAGAACCCAGACTGGAAAAGTAGCCGACTCCAAATCCAGCTCCAGACAAGTGACAAGTGTAGCACCTCAGGGTTCAGTCCTGGGACCACTCTTATTTGGCATCTACTTCTCTGAAGTACAGGCCAACAGTAAGGGGCTCTGGCTAACAAAGTTCGCAGATGACTGCAAACTGAGAGCCATTACTGAATCCCCAAATGATGTGGATATTCTACAAAAGGGCCTTACAGAAACAGATGCCTGGTGCCAGAGCCATGGGCTCAAGCTTAATGTCAGGAAATGTATAGTTATCCCCTTTGGAAAAAAAAACATGTACCCATGAATTACCACATAGGTGGCAGTACACTAAACATCGAAAGTGTGATGAGATACTTAGGGACACAGGTGGACAGTGGTCTCATCTTTGATAACCATATCGCCACAACAGTCAGGAACTCCTTCTATGTGGCACACCTCATCACTAAGGGCTTTTCATCCAGAAAAAAGGAGGTTATTGTCCCACTGTACTCATCCCTCATTAGACCCATTATAGAGTATAATGCCCCATTTGGTATGTACCCCACAAGACATCTGCAACAGCTGGAAAGGCCGCAGAAATACCTCACTAAAAGAATAACAGGCCTAAATTAGATGTCATATGCTGACTGTCTAAAAAAAACTCCTGCTATACTCTGTGGCATATTGTCTACTCAGAGGCGATCTCTGCTTAACATACAAGGCCATGTCAAACCCTGAGCTGCTGGACATGCTCCACTTAAAGAAATCCCAATCTCTCAGAGCCACATGCTCCAGGGATCTAAACCTTGTCATCACAATAAACAAAACATGCTGGAGGGATAGGTTCCTGACCCAGAGACTCCCCATACTCTGGAATAGACTGCCCATGCATGTCAAGCAGAGCACCTCCTTGGCCCTCTTCAAAAGGAACCTTGATGTATGGATGGGAGATAGGAGATTCACCCCAGGAATCATGTCAGTCGCCCTGCTAGACAGGGGTCCAGGGAAGTAAATATTGTGGGAAGAAATATCCAGGGAATTGTTATGGCTAGGCTTGTATAGGCCCTAGGGCCGATAGCCTAGTACCAACCTATGAACCTATGAATCTATGCAGAAAATGCTGATATGAAATGAAATATCAGTATCAATGAGAGGGTTGGGTAATAAGTCTACTATGTAATAATAATCATACCCAAACCTTATTTATTGTAACCACAAAAGGTAAAATTCCAAATGTAAAAGATTTATCATAGACTAATACATTATATAGTTCTGGAAACTATGCACTAATCTTCTAAATAACTACATCAAAAACAGTAATAAAATGGCAGCCAAAAGTTGTGTAAATTTGCAGGAGTCTCAATATCACTTTACTTTTTCATAACAACTAAGAAATGTTAGATGAAATAAAAGAAATCAATAAAAGACACTCTCTGTCTGCAGCAGGATAGGAAAGTATAATGTTAGGAAAGTCACCGATATCCAAAACTGATGCTGCAAGTATGTTTAAAAGTAATTTCCTATGTTTTTATGGATACGTATATGAAAAAAAAATTCCCACAAATAAGGATGGAAGAAATTAGCTTTTCTTTTACAATCTATATAATACATATAAGATCTAATGTTATACACATAACTGTTCTAAGTGCCACTTCAATACAAAATTCATAACATTTGAGTAGATTTCCAAGCAGTACTGATTGTACTGTTTAAAAGGCAGAAATGTGATAAACCACAGTAACAACAGATGCTGAAAAATGCTAACAGGTGCAACAACATAGTCTGCTATTTAGTAGTCTGCTTGCACAATGCACTAAGCAAATACATGTCAGAAAATACTTAAAATGAATTTTTAATAAATGAATGATAATAAAGAAATGTAATTTAGCAGCATTAGTCAGAATGAGACTGCAAAGCACTCAAGTTTATAATACATATTGAGAAACTATAGGGGGCACAATACATGTCAGCTGCAGGGAACCTACCCTTGAAAAATCATTTTTACTTATTTTCATCTGGTGTGTAGAGTTTGTGGCTTATATTTCCATTTCTGCATACATAGTTACATACAAATACACATGCACATGTGTGTGTGTGTATATGTGTGTGTGTGTGTGTGTGTGTGTGTGTGTTTGTATGTATGTATGTATATATATATATATATATATATATATATATATATATATATATATATATATATGGATCTACTTCACTTACCCGAACTTTCACTCCGCCGTAACAAAAGGACCGACAAACCAGAAGACCAACATCTGGGACACCTACTTTTGACTCAAGGTAAGTAACTGCTTGACCATCCCGAAAAAAAAAAATGAACAAAAGAAAACCCATCCATGTGGGAGGCAAATACCCCCCCACATGCCCCTAACTAAATATACCAACTCCGAGATTGCACTACTCCAGGGATAAGGGGTAAAGTTCAACAAGATGTCCAAGTGGTTACTTACCTTGAATAGAATGTCAGTGTTCCTGATGTCAGTCTTCTGGTTTGCTGGTCCTTTTGTCTCCTCGAAGTGAAAGTCAGTGATGTGGCCATTCAGGATAGTGAAGTAGACCTATATATATATATATATATATATATATATATATATATATATATATATATATATCTGTGTGTGTGTCTGTGTGTCTGTGTGTGTATATGTGTCTGCAATCTTTCTAGTCTAGTTCCATTAACAGGGTTCTTTATAAGGGCTCTTCAGTTAATCCCATTTTCTACCAACCACTATCAGTTCTTATAACACTATCTTAGATTTGCAGGAATCATCTACAGTGGTAGATGCAATCAGATGACCTCTCTCTGGTCAGTGCTTTTTCTCCCCCCTCCTCAGTAGCCACAGTGACCATGAATGCTTCATAATGTCGGAGGGGGGCATTCCCAAGGAAAGATGGTCCAAAGCATATGATCATCCATCAAGACCAATCTGCAAATCAATATCCTAGAGATGAGAGCAGTCATTTAACATTGCAAGCCTTTCAGGACATTCTTCCTTTTTTGATGATTGCAGTTAACACAGACAACATGTAAGTAATCTGGTACATCAACAAACAAGGAGGATCCCATTCCTACCCATTGTGCAGGGAGGCCATGAGAGGCTTGGGAATGGGTGATATCTTAAGACTGCTTTCTAACTGCAATGCACATTCTGGGGGAAAGCAACATTCTAGAGGACAGACTCAGCAGGGCCATTCTGACTCCTCACAAGTGGTCCCTCAACCAGTCAGTGGCAAACAAAATTTTCAGCCTTTGGGGCCAACATTGTTGCCACCTTTTGCCTCTGCCCTGAACTACAAGTGCAACAAGTATTTTGTTCTGATCCCCCCAAAGGGAGAGTCACCGAGGGATGCTCTAGTTCATGATTGGCCCCTGGTCTCCTTTATGCTTATCCTCCTCTCCCACTGATACCAAAGTTTCTACAGAAAGCCATCAGGTTGAAGAGCTCAGTAATCTTCATTGCCCCTTTCTGGCCATTTCAGGTATGGTTCCCCTTTCTGTCGTCTCACCTGAATTATCCACCTTGGATACTGGGTCCCAGACAGGATCTTATAACTCATTCGTCAGACATCCAGTCCCCCAGTCTCCACACCCTAAAATTGACTGCATGGTTTCTCCACTTATAGTAATTGTAAGAAAGCCCAGGGTCAATCGCTCCATCTGTGACATAATCCTGGCCTCTCAGAGTGCTTCCACTAAAAAGGTCTACAGCAGCAAATGAAAGTGGTTTTCTATTTGGCTTCAAAAGAGAATATTGACCCTTTCTTAGCACCTACTTTGACTAGTCTTCTTTTTCTTAGTACTCATTTTTCAAGAAAGAGTGAGTTTCTCTACCATCAGACTTCAACTGTCTGCCATATCCAATCATCATTCTAGGAAGGGATCTTCTTCTCTTTTTTCTTCAACATTATGTAAAGCATTTTGAAGGGCATTTTAATTTTTAGGCCACCAATAAAAGATCCTTCTCCCCTTTGGGATCTCACGTTAGTTCTTCAAGGCCTTACTCAGAAGCCTTTTGAACCAGCTGATACTTGTAACATGAGATGTTATGTTGTCCTATCCCGCCTTCATTCTTGCTGGTTGGGTTCGGAGCCGAACTCGGCTCTGACTCAGCCGTTTAGTAAAGTTCGAGAGCTTATATTGGCTCGAGGCTATAACCTATCCCATGGTGCTTAGCGGCTGTTCCCCAGATCTTGTTTACCGCTTGAAGCTTTGGGATTGTCTTCACTGACTCAGGCTAGTAAAATTTAGTATTATACTCTATTTTGGCATTACATCTCTTAAAACTTACGATTATATCCTAGTTTACCTGTCCCACTTTTAGTACAGTGCCCTTATTTTTGGATGTTTTTGTATTTTGGCTATTTTTCCTTCAGCAGCTGCTTTTTAGGCCTTGTCCTCTCTCTTTCCCCATTTTTTTCCTAGTCAGAGAATCTGTTTCAGTTAGAGGATTCTTTCACCTTTCCTTTCCCCCCTTAAGGAGTCACCATTTAAGTTAGAGGCATCTCCTCGGGTTGGAGGAGATTGTCATTTAATTTGGAGATTTCTCCTCCTCCCTATCCTTTCTTGTATAAAAAAATAAAATTAATAATAAAATAAATACCTTTCTGTCTTGCTTAACTTTCCTTTTCTTTGATAGTTAAAGCTTTTGCACTGTTGTGTTACTTGTTTTTTGACAGGTAAATATGTCAAAAGAATCTGTTAAAGAACATAAATCTGGATTTAAAAAATGAGATTCATGCACTCAAAAAATGTTCATAACGATGGACACAAAAGTTGTGTCTATTGTCTAGGATCTTTCCATCTCCAAGACTCCTGCTCCATTTGTCATAGTTTCAGTGCCATGGTCTTACAAGAGAGAAAAAATAAGCAAATTTTAAGGGGCTTGTTGAAAGTGGAGGATGGGAATTAGACTTCAAAACTGGAAAAATCAAAAAGGTCTGCTTCGTTGGCTCCGGTGTCTGAGCCGTCAAGCAGTGTCAAAGTGATAGTATCTTCGGATCTGAAAGTTTCTGGTTCCAACAAGTCTGGTCCTCCCTTGGTTCCATCTCCATTGCGGAGCTGAAAGAGGAGTTGGTCACCACCTTTGGAGCCTGTCCATTCGATGCCATGATCTCCTTTGCTGCAGTCTGTGGCAGGTAGCCACAAGTCTTCAAGCCATTCCTCTCATTCCTCCAGATTGTCGGACGATGATGTGGAGCAGGTCGTGAAGAGGTTGGTCCAGACCCAGGCCCTAGCAGAAATTCTCTTGAGCTCAGCCCATCGGATTGTGGAGCCAACAACTCCGATATCGTCGATTCCTCCTCTGACTTGGATGAGTTTGGAGTCAGAGAGTATGGAAGTCATTGTGCTGAAACTGCCAGAGCCAGTAATCACTACTGATATCTCGGCTCTCCCACTCAGCACCTCGGTTCAAGTGAGTCTGGCTCCTAGATCAGCCTCAGAGCCACCCTCCTCGGTGCCACAGAGATCTCCCTGCCTCTTGGGGCTGGAGTCTCTCTCAGCCCAGGATCGTGGTGCCTTTGAGGTGATGTGCAGTGTTCTCTCCGCTGTCTGCTCCACCTTCAGCTCTAGCTTCTCTTCCCCCCAAGAGTCTATTGTCCACCTCTTCATCATCCCTCCATCACCCCCAGATTAGAGAGCCAGTGCCCCAGGAAACCCCATTGGGTGGAATATCCTCTTCCGATACCTCCCCGGATCCTCCCCCCGAGAAGGTCCCTTGGAACAGGCAGTGTAAGAGGAAGCACGTAGACTCCCCTGAGTCTGTCACTTCTGATACTGACTTGGATGAAACAGAAGGGTCCCCACAGTCACCCTCTGAGGATGTCTCCTTTTTAGACATCCTGGAGATCCTTAAGCAGAGGGGCAGCTGAAAGTTCCTTTCCCCTTCTGAAGATGAGTCGGTAAACCTGGAGGCATTTGGATCTCACCCCTCCACCTCTTGGGTATCTCCACCTCTTGATTCTCTCCTGGGTGTAGTGATTCAGAAGGTGTAGGATTCTCCAGAATCAGTGGACCCCGTTATTATGGCACCAGAGGACAGACAGTATCTAATTAAGGGAGCTCCAGTAGATGCGATGGTGGTGGCTGTGGCCACAAAGAAGACGTTAGCTGAAACTTCTGCATCTGTCCATCCACCAAATAAGGAGTCTTGCACAATGGACAGGTATGGGAAGCGTACTTTCTCCTCAGTGACCTTTACCTTGCGGTCGCTGAATTATTTTTCACATTTCACCCGACTTCAGAGGGATCTCCTAAAAGAGCTGGGAGATGCCCTACAAGGTGCTGTAGCCCAGGATTTATCTGATAAGATTAATTCTTAGCTGGCAGCCTTAACCTCCATCACTAACTCCTCTATGCGCCTCATTTCCTATGCAGCCGATGGATTGAGCAGGGCAGCAGGCTCAGGAATAGGTCTTCGGAGACATTCCTGGATGCACCTTTGTGAATTTGCTGAACTCTTCAGATCTTCATTCATTGACACTGCCTTTGATGGCTCGTCCTTGTTCTGGCCAAAAGTGAGAGAAACTCTCAGCAGGAACCAACAAGATGGTAAGACTCTATCTGCCATCAGAGTCCATTTTTCTGCCCTTACCAGACCTTATCCTAAAGGTCAAAAGAGCGAAAAAATATGGTTCTGGAAGTCCAAAGGAACCTTATCTGACACTCATGGTGATCCTTCCCCCAGGGACAGAGGGGGAAATAACAATGGAAGACACCTTCCATGCAGCAGAGGGGGTCTGCAGAACCAGGGAGACAGAGATACTTTCTCTGGTCATCCCTTCCAGTACTCCTGAAAAGAGGCCCAACTGTCCACCTCTGAAGGCAGTTGGGGGGAGGCTATCACTGTACCCAGAAGCCTGACTGAATTTGACTCAAGACAAATGGGTACAGTCCATTATATCCAGGGGCAACAACATTCCTTTTCACAGTTCATCTCATCCATCAAAGTTTATCCCAGACATTCCACCCAGTCAAAGGGATCAAATAAACACTCTAAATTCAAATGTTGCTAGGAAAAAGAGTCATCCAAGAAGTCCCCACAATCCAACTAGGATCCGGAATTTGCTCAAGGTTCTTTTTAGTTCCAAAAAAGACAGGGGACTGGACACCCATATTGGATCTTAGCAGACTAAATAAATCGGTGAGGAAGTCAAAGTTCTAGAGGGTAACACTGCAGTCTATACTCCCGTTTCTGGGACAAGACAATTGGATGTGCTCTTTAGATCTCCAGGACGCATACTACCACATAAAGATAGACAAGTGCTCCAGAAGATTTCTACGCTTCCAGCTGAGAGCCAGTCAATACTAGTTCAGAGCTCTGCCCTTTGGACTCACTACAGACCCCAGAGTGTTTACCAAATGCATGGCAGTAGTCACGGCTCATCTGAGATGTCAGGGATTCCAGGTGTTTCCATATTTAGACAATTGGCTCCTATCTACCACCACCAAGCAGCTACTAATCAAAGCAAGAGACTACACCATCCATCTCTTCTCAGAACAAGGCATTACTATAAATGCTGAAAAATCTGCCTTGTTGCCATAACATCATATTACCTTCATAGGTACAGATTTGAATACAAACGACATGTTGACAAAACTACCCCAAGAAAGGATCCAAATGTTACACAGTCAGATACATATTTCAACAAGAAAAAAGTATAGGCAAGACTTGCCCTCAAAGTCCTAGGCTCTATGGCAGCAACGATAACACTACATCCCCTGGCATGACTTCACATGAGAATATTACAGTAGCTACTCTTTGCTCAATGGTTCATACAGGAGCTACCCATGTCTCACGAGATTCTCATAACAGACTCCTGCAAGAGGGATCTGCTTTTGGGATTCACTCCAATCAGGTAACAATGGGCAGTCCGTTTGTACGCCCCCAACCAGTCACTACAGTAACCATGGACGCATCCCAGATAGGGTTGGGGGGGGGAATTATCTGGGACAGATGGTCCAAGGGGTTTGGAAAAACCACGAGTACCATTTGCACATCAATGCCCTAGAGATGAGGGCAGTGCTTCTGGCATTGCAAGCATTTCAGAACTCTCTTCCCATGGGGACTATTGCAATTCAGACAGACAATATGTCAGTGGTATGGTACATAAACAAACAGGGAGGAACCAGATCCTACCCCCTATGTTGAGAGGCCCAGACAGTGTGGCAATCGGCGATATCTTCTCCACGTTTTCTGACGGCAATGCACATCCCAGGGAAATCCAACATCATAGCAGACAGGCTAAACAGAGCAATTCTCATGCCTCATGAGTGGTCCCTGAATCAGGAATTTGTGAATTGAATTTTTTGCAAATGGAGCCAGACTTGCTGTGACCTTTTTGCCACTCCATTCAATGCCAAATGCAGCAACTACTTTCCCCTCATTTCCCCTCTGGGAGAGTCACCAAGTGATGAACTTGCCCATGATTGGCATCTGGGACTTCTTTATGCTTTTCCCCCCATTTCCTCTGATTCTAAACGTTATTCAGAAAGCCAAGTGGTTAATTCTCATTGCTCCATACTGGCCTTATCAGCTCTGGTTTCCTTTCCTTTGGCCCACCTTTAGGAGGACCCAATGATCCTGGACCAAGTGCCGGATCTTCTGACACATCAGTCAGGAATGCTCCACCCTCCCCTTCAGAGCCTCAAACTGACAGCTTGGTTTCTCCACTTCCAATCTTAGCCAGGCTTCCAGAAATATCCCCGGCAGTATGCCACATTTTGGTATCTTTGCACAAAAAGAGAGCTAGGAAACTTTATGTAAGCAAATGGAATAGGTTTTCGTGTTGCGCAGACAAGAAACACATAGATCCCTTTACAGCCTCTATACCTGAAATTATGGAATTCCTGACAGAAATTTTTAATCAAGGACCAGCGGCTGCCACTATTCGATTTCAACTAGCTGCTATATCCAGTTATCATTTGGGGGAACAAGGATCCAATGTAATGACCCACAAGTTATGCAAGGTCTTCCTCAGAGGCACCTTTCTGTTAAGACCACCTGTAAGAGGACCTCCTACACCATGGGATCTAAATTCAGTTTTATCAGCGTTGATTCTTCCCCCTTTAGAACCAGCATCCTCTTGTTCTTTAAAATTTTTATCCTGGAAAACTCTTTCTGATAGTAGTTACCTCAGCTAAGAGGGTTTCAGAGTTGCAGGCCTTATCCATCCGTCCTCCCTATTTGATCTTCCACAACAATAGAGGTTTCCCTCCGAACAAATCCCTCCTTCTTACCAAAAGTCTGTTCTGAAACAAATTTAAACCAATCTATAGAATTGCCTGTGTTCTTTCCTAATTATAGCAACAAGGCAGAATATAAGCTTCACCAACTGGATGTACATAGACAACTCCATTTTTATTTACACAGGACAAAAGAGTTCAGAAAGTCAGATCAATTGTTTATGTCCTATTCAGAAACAAAAAAAGGCCAGGCAGTCTCAAAAGTTACTTTGTCCAAATGGCTTACTGAGGCTATCAAATATGCTTATCACTCTTATGATAAAGAACCGCCAGAGAAAGTGAAAGGAGATTCAAGTAGAGCAGTTATTACTTCCATTGCCTTTCAGTCCAGACTTCCATTGGATTCAGTTTGTGCTGCTGCTACATGAGTTCATCCTCACACCTTCATCTCTCATTACAAAGTAGATGTGGCCTCCCAGAGCAGGGCATCCTTTGGTACCACTGTCCTGAAGAGTTTATTCCCTTGAGCCACCCAAGAGAAAGGTGCTGGGGATCTGTCCCAACCAGCAAGAATGAAGGCAAGATAGGACAACATAACATAAAGAAGTTATGTACTCACCATAACATTCCATGTTTGTTGTCCAGTATATTTCCTTCATTCTTGCATCCCACCCAGCTATCCTCCTCCTGTAAGATCTTGAGGAATTTTTACAAATTGGCAAATATGGTCTGATTTCCATCTTGCCTTCATTTTTTATCTTTATGATCATTATGTTTCACATATTTCTCTTTCTGGATATTAGACATATAGGGAGCTCTCTCCCTCCAACGTGATCTGGGGAACAGCCGCTAAGCACCATGGGACAGGTTATAGCCTCGAGCCAGTACAAGCTCTAAAGCTTTAGTATATGGCTGAGTCAGAACTGAGTTCAGCTCCGAACCCAACTAGCAAGAATGAAGGTGAGATAATGGGCAATAAACATGGAATGTTATAGTGAGTACATAACTTCTTTTTTAGATGTTTTCTGTATTTATTTGAGACGGTCCTGAAATATTGCTTTAACATATTTCCTGTGATTCTGAACTCTGCAGTTACTGTATTATTTGAGTGTTATCTTGTTCTTTTATTATTTATTATTAAATATATTTAAACCTATCTTCATGGCTGATATTTGTGAGACATATTTAAGCTCCTACTTGCATATGTATTTGGTGATACTGTACAGGCCACTCCTAAATAGCCTTGGTCTTGGTCACACTTACCATTTGGATAATAGTAACATTACACAATAGGATCGGTCACCCTTTGTAGGGGCCTTTATAATAGCTGATAAGTAGTGGTTGGTGGCAGTGATAACTACATTATAGTCTGGGCAGAAGGGGGCATAGCTAGTAAACCTGTGCCAGCCTTCCCCAGGAGTGTCAGTCTGTTTGTAAATAAATCAGATTTCAAAGTGTGTGTGCGTGTGTGTGTGTGTGTGTGTGTGTGTGTGTGTGTGTGTGTGTGTGTGTGTGTGTGTGTGTGTGTGTGTCAGCTACTTGGGCAGGGGCACAAAGCACTGGCTGGGCAGAGAGGGTGCTGGAGGTTTTGGCTTGACCACTTGGCTGAGATCTTAACCCTATAGCTGTGTCAGTGGGGAGTCTTATTGGGGATCTGGAGAAAGAGGCAGAGACCAGCTTCAGACTGACTGCAATCTCTCTGTGCTTTCAAGGGAAATTGCATGTTACTGTGTGTATACTTGTCATCCTCCCATTGTGTAAGTCCCTCACTGTTGCCAGTGGTGAGGATTCAGGCTCATATTAATTGTTTGGCAGTGGTGGGATATCCACACCACATTTTAATTGGTTGACTGTGGTGATATAGCCACATGACATATTAATGGGCTTGTAGTGGTGTGGATATTCAATTCTTGTAGCCTCTGTACAGTGGTCAGTGAAGGTGTTTGTACTCTCAATCAGCCATGCAGTGAATATTTAGAGTCCAGATCACAATTGTTTTATTTATTTTTTGTTATCTTAGACAGAGAGATCAGGCAAACATGTCCGCAGATGAGTATGCCAAGCTGACAAGGAGCCAGTTAGCTGAGATGTGCCAGGCTACTGGTGGATGCCAACCTGAATAAAGCAGACATGATTGCAGCTTTGGTCCCAGCTGCATCACAGAAAAGCAACCAGGAGAACATTCAAACTGGCCTTGGAGATTTACAACTCTCATAAAATGGACAGCTCAACCTTTCCACAGAGGCCTTAAAGACCCGTATGTTGTTAAAGAGACTTGCGTGGGAGGCCTATTTGAAAATAGAAGCAGCAGAGAGACTGAGACATCTGGAGGCTGAGGAAAATGAGGAACTGCGATGTCTGCAGGCTGAGGAGAATGAGAGGCAGAGCCAACCTGAAACGGAGATGCTGACTTTTCGCCAGAGTCATGAAGGTAGTGGGGAAGGAAGTAACCAAACTGAGAAAGCAAAAAGGTCAGTAAATTTCTTCTGCAATTTACAGAGGGGGATCATTTTGATAGTTTCATTCATATGTTTGAGAGGATATGTAAACAGTATAATGTTGACCAAGGGCTGTGGGTATGGTTCCTGACCTCCTTACACCATGGTAAATATGTAACTATAATTTCTAAACTGTCTGATACTGATTGTTTAAATTATAATGTAAAGAACTGATTGCTAGAATATTTTAAGTTAACACCTGAAGCTTATAGGAAAAAGTTTCATGAGCATGGACAGAAAGGCAGATGAAAGTGTATGTGAATATGTTGCTAAACAAAGCACTTATTTTCATAGGTGGAGGAGTAGATGTCACACCACCACTTTTGAAGGGCTGGTAGACCTTTTGGTGAGAGAACAAGCCCTTAGCACTTTGCCTGAGGACATGAGAATCTGGTTAGCTGATAGACGATCCACTACTGCAGATGAGTTGGGGAAGAAGGGAGACCTATACCTAGCAAGCAGAGCATCACTGCATAGGAAAGGGACACCCAATGCTGCTCACTGGTATAAAGGAACCCATGGTGGGCAGCCCAGACTGCCCCAACAGAGTCTGCCAGTAGCAGAGGAAGCCACAAGTCCAGGTACATGTCCAGGACCAAGGGTTAAATGTTTTAAATGCAACCAGTGGGGCCATGTAGCATATAGATGTCCATGGAGGCAAGGTGGGGAACAAAAGGTGGGAGAGCCATTAAGTAGAAATGACAAAATGTCAACAGTAGGTTGTCTCAAGACAACAAAGCTACCAAACTACCACAAGAGGTTATATCTTATCTTAGTGAATGGGAAAGAGGCCATGGCTAAGAAAAACACAGTCTCTGACCTAACCATTGTGAAGCCTGCAATGGTTGCAGAGGAACACTACTTGCTTGGGCAGTCTTCTCCACTCAGAGGTTTAGGAGGGACTCCATTTCAAATACCTTTGGCTAGGGTTCACCTTGACTGGGAGGGTGGAAAAGGAAGCCAGCAAGTAGGTGTGTTTGAGGATGTTCCTACAGATGTCCTGATAGGGTATGAGTTTGATAATGCAGTGCCGTTCAAACATGCCATAACATGCAGTCAGGCTTAGAGACAAGCATGTGGATCTTATAGAGAGTTGCCCCAGAATCCACACATTTTTTCACCCTTTGAGTTGCTGCATGGGCATATGGTGAAGGGACCTCTAGTTTTAATTCAAGATGAGTGGGAGGGTGAGTGTGAATCCCACAAGCAGTCTGTTATGGCATACATCCTAAACCTTAGGACAAGGCTTAGGGAATTTATGGGCTTGGCCCAGGAAAACCTGGCAGAAGCCCAACAACAGAAACAGGTCTGGTATGGTAGGAATGCTCAAGCCAGAGAGTATGCTATAGAGCAGTAGGTAATGGTTCTCATTCCTGTCAGACACAACAAGCTGCAGGCAGCCTGGGAGGGACCATACAAGGTGGTAAGGAATGTCAGTGATGTTAACTACTTGGTAGAACTCCTAGGCAGGAGCCAGGGGCACAATTTGTACCATGTTAACATGATGAAACATTACCATGATAGGGAAGCCCTTGTGCTGAGTATTTGCAGTGTATTGCAGGAGGAGTTTCAGGGGGATCTCATCACTGATCTCCTCAGTGAAGCTCAGACTGAGACATCAGTGGAAGGGGTAATGATGTCCCAGCAGCTATCATGTCTACAAGTTCAAGAAATCCGAGCAGTGTTACAGGAGTTTGGGGACATGTTCAATGGAAAACCTGGTGCATCCACTTAGTACACCACCATGTGGATAGAGGACCCCAAAGTCCTATTAAGCAGGCTCTTTTTAGGGTGCCTGAGAGAGTCAAACTGACTCTGAGGGAGGAGATGCAGGAAATTTTGGAACTAGGGGTACTTCGAGAGTCCAGCAGTCCCTGGGCCTCCTCAGTGGTGCTGGTACCAAAGAAGGATGGCAGCACTAGGTTCTGTGTGGACTAGAAGAAACTAAATAGCCACACAGAGTCAGATACTTCCCCAGTGCCTAGGACAGATGAAGCCCTAGTACAGCTGAGTGGGGCTAAGTATCTTACCACTAATGATATTGCCAATGGTTACTGGCAGGTGCCTTTGACTCCCAGTGCTGGACAGAGGTCAATCTTTGTGACTCCGTTTGGCTTGTATGAGTTCACAAAGATGCCCTTTTGGATAAAAAATGCCCCAGCAACTTTCCAGAGGCTGGTAGATCATATCCTAGCAGGAGCCTGAGATTTTGCCCTTGCTTATCTAGATGATATTATCATCTATAGCCATTCCTGGCAAGAGCACCTTCAGCATGTCAGGGAGGTACTGGGTCAACCACAAAGGCCAGGATTGACCATTAAGCCCAGCAAATGTCAGGTGTGTATGGCAGAGATCTCCTGCCTGGGACATAGAGTAGGGAGTGGTAACATCAGGTCAGAACCTGCCAAAGTGGAAGCCATTCAGGCATGGCCTGCCCCTGTTACCAAAAAGCAGGCGAGGGCATTCTTAGGGACAGCAAGGTACTACAGAAAGTTTGTCCACAATTATAGCACCATAGCTACTCCCCTCACAGACCTGACAAGGAAAAACAGGCCAGATAAGGTAGTGTGGACCCCAGCATGTGAGAAGCCATTCCAGAAGCTTAAAGGAGCTTTGGGAGGACCCCCGTGTTAGCCAGCCCAGATTACAGCAAAGAATATGTTGTGCAGGTGGATGCTTCAAACCATGGGGTGGTGGCTGTATTTAGCTAGGTTTCTTCAGAGGGAAAAGAGCACCCAGTGGTTTATATCAGCAGTAGGCTCCAACTCAGGGAGGAATGCTATGCAGCTGTAGAAAAGGAATGCCGAGCAATAGTGTGGGCACTGCAGAAACTTCAGCCTTATCTGTATGGAAGGAAATTCACTGTAGTAACAGACCACAATCCCTTGACATGGCTACATCAAGGCAGCCAGCAAAATGCCAAGTTACTAACGTGGAGCCTAGGGTTGCAAGCATATGATATGACGTGCAGCATAGCAGTGGGGTTAGTAATGTCCATACAGATGGGCTCCCAAGACAGGGAATGGGGTAAGGTATTCCCTGATAGGCTCAACCCTTTCAAGCAATGTTTCTCAAGGGTCATTTGAAAAACTAGCTTGAGTTTTTTTTTTTTTTTTGGGGGGGGGGGCAAGTGTGACACTGCCAGCCCAGCTATCTGGAATTTTGTAAATAATTCTATGTCATTTGTGAATATTGATATGATTTATACAGAACGGTATGTTATGTACTGAGCTTCAAGAATGTAACCACAGTGTACCCTACTGGAAAAGAAGAGGAAATGTATATAAACTATAAACCTGTGCAAATGTATGTTTTAAAAGTAGAAACTGGAACATACAGAGTTAACCTGCAAAACTTCAAGAAAATAAGTCGAAAAGTAAAGTGCTTTACGATTGTGTTATCTCTCAGTAAGCAGACACAATGCATAGAGCTAAATGTTTTCCTATTGTCTTGAAACAGAAACAATTACTAGGTTTCAAATGTAAAAGTGTTTGTTTTGTGACTTCCAGTTCTGAGAAAACAGCTGAAAAATATGTATTTTTCACACAGAAATTTTAAATTTTGATAAGTTTCTGTTAGCCTGGGATCTGAAGGCAGCTGACAAAGAGTGATGTCATCCAGGGTAACCCACAAGTAATATGTGATATTAATTTAATAACTCTCTCAGAGACAGAGTGTGCATTTTTTATCTTGTCTTGGACCTGGAAACATCCTCTCATCAGCACTTGCCTTGGTAATAGTAAGTAACTAGGGAAAAGTAAATTAGATATAGATAGGAATATAGTAAAGATTATTTTAGATGTTTTTCTGTATTTATTTGAGACTGTCCTGCAATATAGTTTTTAAATATTTCCTGTGATTTTTAACTCTGCAGTTACTGTGTTATTTGAGTATTGCCTTATTTTATTATTTGTTATTAAATATATTTAAGCCTACCTTTGTGGCTGATATTTGTGAGACATATTTAAGCTCTTAAAGCACTTGCATATGTATTTGGTGACATGTTACAGGCCACTCCTAAATAGCATTGGTCTTGGTCACACTTACCATTCGGATAATAGCAACATTACACAATAGGATTGCTTACCCTTTGTAAGGGCCTTTATAGTAGCTGATAAGTAGTGGTTGGTGGAAGTGATATCTACCTTATAATCTGGGCAGAAAGGGGCCATAGCTTGTAAACCTGTGCCAGCCTTCCCCAGGATTGTCTGTGTGTTTGTAAATAAATAAAATCTCAAAGTCTGTGTGTGTGTGTGTGTGTGTGTGTGTGTGTGTGTGTGTGTGTGTGTGTGTGTGTGTGCGTGTGTGTGTCAGCTACCTGAGCAGGGACACAAAGCATCGGTTGGACAGAGAGGGTGCTGGAGGTTTTGGCTTGACCACTCAGCTGAGATCATAACCCTATAGCTGTGCCTTTGGGGAGCCTTATTGGGGATCTGGAGAAAGAAGCAGAGACCAGCCCCAGACTGACTGTGATCTCTGTGTGCTCTTAAATGAAATTACACTTTACTGTGTGTGTACTTGTCATTCTCCCATTGTGTACATCCCTCACTGTTGCCAGTGGTGAGGAATGAGGCTCCTTGATTACTGGGCCAGTTTAGGGTTATGACACAAGGCTACAATGCCTTCCACATATTCAGACCTCAAAATTAGAATGAAAGAACCAAAGGTGGAGGGGTATCCATCTTTATTAAAGCCAAGTACACCTCAAGACTGGTCAAACACTATGACTGTCTCAATCAACTCCATGTTCAATTAGCTCTAGGCAAAATATCCTACCACATCATTGCTAGCTATAGCTCCAACACCATGATCTAAGAAAAGCACACTGCTTAACTGTACTTACTGGAGTCACTCTCCATACAGCCCAACACCTTATTCATGAGTGATTTCAACTTTTCTTCCATCAACTGGGTGACATATACAAGTGCAAACTCACTTGCCCTGAGGTTCCTGGGCTTTGCTAATTCAAATGCTCTGGAATAGATACTCTGCACCACCACAAGGGGATCAAATGTCCTAGACATAGTACTCACCAACATGGGGAGTGACTGCACCACCCCTGTGTCCCCCCTGACAAAGTCAGACCAGAAAACTGTCTTGTTCAAAGCAACTATTTGACCTGACACCCCCACGGGAGCAAAAAATCTGGAGAACATTTCCAAAGCTAACTTCAGACTACTAAGCAAAGGTATAAAATTTTTTGTACCCCCACACATGCCAATGACTTGTATAAAGAGGTGTACTCAGATGCCCTGTACAAACACTTAAGCAACTGTATAGACTCAGCTGTACCTGACTGGATCAAAACCAGGTCCTCTCAAAAAAAAAAACAAGCCACCCTGGCAGACCTCAAGTATAAACAGGTTACGTGACAAGAGGAAGAAACTGATGTCTAAGAATAAGGGGGAACTGACTCAGAAGAGGAATCATTCCCTCCTCAGCTTGAACAAGCAAATCAGAAATCTTGTGAAATATTCTAACGCTAAGTATGAAGCTAAAATAGAGTCCTTAGTTAAGGCTAAGGATAAGGCATTCTTTAATTATGTCCAAAACCTAAAAGGAAATGCCCAGCTTTGTGCAGAACTGGTAATAGATGGTGCAATCTGTACTACACCAGAGGAAATTGCCAACCTGCTGGCTGACAGAACTGGTTCAAACTTCATCCCTCTGGCCCCATCAGCCATATCCCAAACCTTACCCAATACCATTCCACTGCCTAGTATCTCCAGAGATCAGGTCTTATCTGCGCTCTCCAAAAACAAAAACATGGCTTCAGTGGGATCAGATAACATCACAGGATGCTTATTAAGCAATCTAAAAGAGGATCTAGCTGACCCACTTAATGCTGTCTGTAACCATAGCCTGAAAACTGGCTTTGTTCCAGCAGAGTGGAGAATAGCAACAGTAATCCTCTTGCACAAAGTGGGGCCATCAACAGACCCTGGGAGCTACAGGAACATAAGTCTAACCATTTTCATCTGCAAGGCTATGGAAAGAATCATTATGGACCTTATCAACAAGGACATAGCACAGGAGACATTCAAACTCTAGAACCAACACAGTTTGGCTTCATTAAGGGTTAATCATTCTTATTAAACCTGGTGGACTTCAAGAATGTCAACAAAGCCCTGGATGACGGTAAGACAGTGCATACTACCTATCTTGACCTGGCCAAGGCTTTTGACACAATTCCCTACTCAAGTTATCATTGAAAAACACTCTCAGGTAGGGATTATACTGCATCATTTGTCATTAAATAGTCATAGTGGAGAACTGTAAAAAGGGGAAGAATCTAACTATGGCATAGATTGACTACAAAAAAGCATTTGACAGTATCCCACATTCATGGATAAAAGAGTGCTTAAAAATGTATAAGATACACCTCACACTGATAAACATCATCACAGAGACCAGGAAACAGTGGGAAACCATTTTGCAGTTAAGCCGTGATAAAGGACAAATTATTATTCCAGGAATAAAAATCCAAAGGGAGATATTCCAGGGAGACTTTCTGTCACTGCTGCTCTTTTGCCTTTCCCTTAACCCATTAAGCTGTCTGCTTAACAGATTAAGTCATGGCTGTAATTTGGCTCCTAGAAAGCAACAAAGTGTAAAGACTTCTCATCTTCTCTTTGTCTATGATTTAAAACTGTATAGCTCCTCAGATGAGGAACTGAAAGCATAACTGCAAGTAGTCGAACCTTTTGCAGATGATATAAGAATGTCATTTAGTCTTGATAAATGTGCCAAAGCAACCTTTAAACCAAGAAAGCTGCAGCACCAAGAAAACATCAGTTTGGGACAAGAATGTGATATAAAAGAACTTGAGTAAGAGGGAGTGTATAAATATCTGGGAACTGATGAAGGATCAACAATAAAACATGAACAAATGGAAATAAATCTTAGTAAAGAATATCTTGGAAGACTTTAATCCTGAAAGCATTGACATCTAGGAGCAAAATTCAAGCCATAAAACAATTTGCTCTTCCTGTCCTAACTTGCAGTTTTGGAGTGATTGACTGGCCCAAAAATGTTTTGGATAGATTAGGCAGGAAAACAAGAAGGATGCTTCATACTCACCAAATGATTTATAAAAAATCAGTGCATACCAAGGTTATATATTCACCATTCTGAAGGAGGAATGGGCTTACTTGAAATTGATTACATGTATAGATCTGCAATTGTGGGACTGCATAAATATCTGCTGACCTCACAGGACCCAAATATAGTAAAAGTTTTAAACATGAGGAGAATAAATCTAAGATGACTTCCCTTCTTAGTCTAGCAGAAGCATATCAGTGTCAAGCGGGAATGGAAATCAAACCAGAAGTAGATAAAATCAGGCAGCTTCTGAATGTGCCCAAAAACAATAGAAAGAATATAAGGTGAAGGATCAGATGAGAAGGCAAGAAATGTGGAAAATACACAAATTAGCTGCAAGTGTAGTAAACTCCTGAAAGAACCTAATATTGATCAGGATTGAATGCAAGAATGGTTCAGGAGAGGCAAATTCAAATCAAAAGATGAAAGGTTAATATCAGTGGCCCAAGACAGTGGTCTAAGTATAGGTTGGTTTGCAGAGTCCATTGAACATGTGGGAGAAATAGACAGAAGTAGGTTTTGTAAAACAGAACTGGAAACAGTCACACACTTTGTAGCTGGTTGTGATATACTAATGGTAGAAGGATTGTGTACTGAAAGGCATAATAATGTGGCAAGACTGTTGCACTGGGGATTGTGCAAACATTATGGTATTAAAATGGCTGAAAAACTTTGGAAACATGAGCCACAACAGAAAATTATGAAGTCTATATCATATGGGCTCACCCACTACCAACAGTTCAAAAAATAGATGCAAGAAAACCAGATATAGTAGCCCATGAAAAGAAGACAAAAGTATCATTGATTATTGAAATTGCTACACCCAGTGACTACAGTGTCTTACATACAGAGAGAGAGACAAAGTCATAAAATACGAATATTTGCAGGCAGAAATGAGGGCAATGTGGAAGAAGGATACCCTGACAGTTCCCATAGCAGTAGGGATGACAAATCTTATAAAAAAGAATGTACAATCATGCTTGGATATATTACTAATACATGTAACTCTATATGAACTGCAGAAGGAGTCATTACTGGGCACATTGCAGGTGTTGTGAAGAGCACTTTTGGCTATCATCAAGGATTCAAACAATACTAATTTCATGAACTTTAATCTTACTTTCACTTAGTAATGGGGTCCATTCCTGTCATAGTATTAGAAACCCAAAAGACTTGGAGAAATTAAAAAAGTAGGGATTAATTCTTATGTCACTAGATGCGTAGCCAATTGGCTCACAGACAGAACACATACTGCCAAAGCTGGTGACTCCATCTATACCAGTAGACCTGTCACCAGTGGCATACCATAAAGTTCTGTGCTGGGTCGTTTTCTGTTCAGAATCTACATCTTGGAATCCAGGCTATATTAGACAGCTTTTGGCTTACCAAGTTCAATGACTGCAAATTGGGTGCAACCATTGAGTTCCCCAATGATGTTAACATACTACAGGAAGGGGTAACACAAACAAATGACTGGCGCCAAAGCCACAGTCTAAAACTAAACTCAAAAAAGTATATTATTATTCTCTTTGGCAAAGAAGAATTCTCGCTAACTATAGTATTGACAACACCCCCCTCAGCTCAAACCCAGTGGTGTGAGACTTAGGAACACAGGTAGAGTAGCAATCTGAACTTCATCTACTAAGTTTCCTCTGTGGTAAGGAAAGCATTCTACATTCCTCACCTCATAAGTAAGGGCATCACATCCAGGTCTAAGAATGTTATAGCCCCACTATACTCAACCCTCATCAGACCAATGTAGTGCAATGGAGTACAATGGAGTACAATGTAGTGCAATGGAGTACAATGGAGTACAATGTAGTGCAATGGAGTACAATGCTCCCTTTTGCACATACCTCAACAGACACCTGCAGCAGCTGGAGAAACCACAGTGGTTCCTCACCAAGAAAATATAGGGCATCCAAACCATGAGGTATGTGGATAGACTAAAGACCTGTCACTGTACTTTGTATCTTATAGGCTGTTGAGAGAGACTTATACCTGGCCTATAGGGCAGTCTCCAACCCTGCCCTGATGGATGTGTTTCACATTCACAAATCAAATAGCACAAGAGTCATTTGATCTAGGGATCTTAACCTAGCCTGTAACATTAACAGAGTATGTTGGAGAGACAAATATGTCTCCCAGAGACTGCCACTTCTCTGGAACAAACTTCTAATTCAAGAGAAAATACAGAGCTCCTCACTGACCCTTTTCAAGTGCAATCTGGACAAATGGATGGAGACTGCAAATTCACCCCAGGAATGGGACCCATGTCTCTCATGGACAGGGGGAGTCAGTAGTGACCATTATGTAGCTCTGCAAACTACGTTCACTTAATAAGGACAGATGGGTAAATTGGGATTAACATGGCTAAGTTTGTAAGGGCTGTAGGGCCACTAGACTACTAACCTCCTCCTATGAACCTATGAACCTATAAAATATTTTCTCCCCAACCAGAAAACTAGTTGGGCAGCCATTCCCCTGAGAACAGTCTGGTTCTTTAGCATGAGCAGTTCTGTAACCTTTTGTATAATTTTAGTTAACTACAAATGACATCTGCATTATCATGGATAAGTGAGCAGCACTCTGTTTTGATGATCTCATACCTACCAACTTTAGAAGCAAGGGCGAAGTCAAGTGCCAATCTGCTTTACAGCATAGCATTGTGCATGGCAGTTATTTCAACTTTAATCTACTTTATTGATTCAAAAAGTAACATTGCTTAACATTTCTAATAGTTTATTCAGTTTTATCAATTTCCTAATTTTTTTTTACTGCTCCATAGCCAGTATTATTCCTGCTTCAGAAATTATGATGTCACCAAGGTTCATGTGTGCTAAGCCTTTGAATGCAGTGTTTTCTACAGCTTTATGATAAACCCAAGGAGCATCTATTTTTTCAGCTGGATTTTTAGTGTATGCTGCCTCCCTATTACAATGAGCAATGTGAATCTTTTTACTAGGCAAAGTCTTTGTATGGCTTATAGCAGGGATAACACTGTCTATGCAGCAACAATCTCTCCAGACTGTTGGTAACCAGGGATAAGCTTGATCTCCACAAATATAATTCATGTAATGCTGCCATAACCAATCCTTCAGCTCCATCATATATCTTTTGAATGAAATTGCAAGTACTTCATCCAACAGAAAGTGTCTCATTTTTGATATAACAAATATGTCCCTTAATAGTTGTAGTTAACTAAAGTGGTACCGCTGAAAAGGTGGCAGAGATACGCTTAACCTTGCAGTTTTTGGTTAAAGAAAGAACAAAATGCTGATCCAATTTTATATCAGTTAGTGGTATTGATACTGATGGAATACCACCAGTCTGTGCAGTAGGTATATGCACACACATCCAGTAGTCACTAACATTTCAAGTCTTTGCATAAGTGTACAAGGCAGCAGAAAAAAATATTGAATTTAAGATGACAGTCTGGAGCTCTTTGTTGATTTTTAACCAGATGTCTATGTCTGATTTTTGTTAACTGCTTTTCTCTGATAACAAAATAAAAATGTTCACTGCTTACAGTTCTAATGGCTCTAGATGGCAGGAAGAAGTCAGCAAAATGATGAGAATCACAGGTGTCCCAGTAATGAGTCCTTACGAATATCGAGCTGTTCAGGGCAGAAGGGGGGGGGGGGCGTATGAAAAACTGCAAACTCGAATGATAAGCTGTCATTCTATAATCCATATAAAAGTGATTTGCAAACAAACTCCATCTTGAAGTTTCTGATGCTTGTGACTCCACAAGTGATATTCAGTCATTTGATTCACTGTCTGGATCTTGGGCTAACTTCCAGTCATTGTCCATTTAGCGTAATGTTGCTGAATCATTAATCCTCACTTCTGATGAAAATAACATTGTTGCTGAAGAAGAAGAGGAAGAATCAAGAAGTCTTTTCTCCAACAAGGATGTAGCGGAATCACTGGATTTTACTTCTGGACACAATCATGATGGCGTGGTTGAAAAGTCTCTAAACTTTGCTTCCAGATACAATCTGGTAATCCAAGAGCAAAAGGGTTTGAAAGTAAAGTTTTAATTGAACAATAGGGTTGTTCCTGGTATTCTTTTCAGAAGAAGGGCACAGGAGTATTTTTCATTAATAATTTTAATAATGGTTTTACTACTTTTGCATAGTTAGAAATTCGCTGTTGGCAGTAACTTTTCAGTCTCAGGAAAGCCTGCTTTTACAGCCATAATTTGTTAGGGGAAAAATGATCTAGAGCCTTCTAAAATAAAGTGTCTTTAGTACTGAACCTCTGTTTTTTTGTAGCTGCAGTTTTCTTTATTGACTTTGGATCCTAATTTTGCTAATTTGTTTTTAAAGAATCATAGTATATTGTTTACAAATGTGAAAAGAACTTAAAGCTAAAATAATCATCTACATATTATATAAAAGTAGATCTACAAGGGAACTCGATCTTGTTTAAGTTTTTTTTTTCTTTAGAGAAGAGACAAAGGGTAGCTGATTTTATTATTCCTTGTGGTGATCTTGTCCATGTATATTGTTGTCCTCTCTATATAAATGGATACAAATAATGACTATCTGGATGCATGGAGAGAAAAGAAGGCAGAAGAAATATTTAATGCTGAAAATGTAGTAGTGGTTGGTGGGATGGAATTTAGTATTGTGGCTGGGTTAGGCAAACAGGAAAAGTTGGAACTACTACTGCATTGGCTGCTAGTACATTTTGTAGAAATCTGTTCTTTCTTGTTTCATAATTGGTAATATAGGTGTGTTAGTTGAGCTTTGAGTTGGGACAATTAATTGTTGTTGGAGTAAAGCAGAAATTACAGGTTTGATTTCCTCTTTCTGTTTTATTTGAGAATGGGTACTGAACTACCACAGACAGGCACTCATAAGATTTCAAAACTACTTTTACAGGTTTAGCATCTTTTAGGTTCATAGGTGTTTACTAGGCTAACGACCACAAGGGCCTTTTTAAGCCTAGCTATGCATCCCAAATCTCTGATGAGTTCTGACACTCTTGATAAGTGTAAGCATGGGTCTGGGAGATGAACCATTTATAGGCTATATGTTTGCATCAGGGACATGGGTGGTAAATCAGGGATGAATTTCCATTTTCCCCATCCAATTGTCCAAGTTGCACTTGAATTGGCTTAGGGAGGAACTCTGCATCACATGGATGGGGAGCCTGTTCCATAGATGGGATAGTCTCTGGCATACATACCTGTCTCTCCAGCAGGTTCTATTTATATCACAGGCAAAGTTAAGTCTTTAAAATGGGTAATTCTGGTGCTTTTTTTTTTTGTGGATATGCAGGAGGTCCATCAGAGTGGGTTTTGACAATGCCCTGTATGCCAGGCATAGATCTTCCCTCAAAAGCCAGTAGTAGACAGAATACAGGGATAAGGCCTTGAGGAGGTCTCTGTAGGATATTTTACTTATACCCTGTATTCTTTTAGTGAGGAATCTCTGTGCCCATTTACTGGATACACCAGGTTAGGAACATACCAAATGGGGCATTGTACTCAATGATAGGTCTGATGAATGCCGAATACAGTGGAACAATGACTTTCTTGGACTTAGATGCTATACCTTTCTTTATAAGTTGTGCAACATAGAATGATTTCCTCACTACTATAAACATATGGTGGTCAAAGGCTAAATTACTGTCTATGTGTTCTCCTTAAGTTCCTGACTAATGGGTCATCTCTAAGTGGTGTGTTGTCAATATGATAGCTACCAGGGGTAGATGGTATCCTGAAGGAAACTGTTATGCATTTGTTGGCATTTAGTTTTAGTCCATGGCTCTGACACCAGTTATTTGTCTGTGTCAGCTCTTCCTGGAGAACATTTGTGTCAGTGTGGGATTCAATGACAGCTTATAATTTGCAATCATCTGCAAATTTAGTTATTCAGAGACTATTGTCATTGGCTTTGACTTCAGAAAAGAAAGTGGCAAAAAAGAGCAGTCCAAAGACTGATCCCTGAGGGACTCCACATGGGACTACCCAATTCTAACTTCCTGGGTCCTGTCTGTGACCCAGTTGGCTATCCACTGGGTGATATACAGGTTTGTATGTAACCTCTTTTTTATGAACCCTACCAAGTTATCATGAGTAATCCAGAGCTGTTGAAGGATGGTTTCTAGCCCTTTCAAATCAGCTTTATCTGTGGTCTGTTCTGATGTCAGTGCTTCAGACAGACAAAGAGAGAGAGAGAGAGAAAGTGAGACAGGATCTTCATCTGCACAAACATCAGTTGAATATAGACCCAAAGGAGAGGGTTTATGTGAAATGTCAAGGAAACTCTGTCTGGAATACAGTAAACAGTACATCATAATTTACATAATAAATTTCTGCCTAAAAAATTAAATGGGGCTGTATTTTTTTTTACATAAAATGGATGTTGTCCTTTTAGCAGATTGATTTGAATAGGAATAGGCTTTATTTTTGGGTAATTCAGGGGGACTCCAGACACTCCCATACCCTAAAACTATTTTCATGGATAGTGTGAGATTATAAGCATTTGATGTGTTAATCATAAATTGAGTTGATCCTGTATCAACAAGAAAGGGAAGAGAATAGTTACTCACTGTAATATTAACAAAGTGACGTTCTTGGTCAACTGGTTCAAAATGGTCTTGTTGTCAAGCTGGTGGCTGCCAACTAGTCCTCTAAGTCAGAGGATGTCTTGCTGTGGCACTCATTTGGACATCTAATGAATTTGTCTGCAGGAAATATGCATTTAATTTTAAGGAAACTGGGCATTTATTATGCCAGTGTTCAGGTTGTCCACAATTAAAGCAGGGACTAAAGTGTAGTCCACACTGTGGGGCTTGTGGTGATGTTGGAGGGTAAGGGTTCTGTTGGTTTTGTTCTGGGGCCTGTGTTGACAAGAATATAAATCTACCTATTTCTCCATGAGTGCTGCTCCTGCTCTCCCATCCCCATAATTCAATATTGAATTGTTGGAGCTGAACATCTAATAATTTCTTTTGTTGCTCCTTTATTTCTCTAACTATGTTGTCTGTCACATATCGTGCTTGGTTAACAATTTCTTGACTGTCCAAACATGGCCAAACTATTTTAATCTGTTTTTAAATTGGTGATAATAAGCCTTCTATAAAAGCTGCTAAGAACCCACTAGCTGCTGCCCCTTCTGTTTGTTCTGGATGTCCAAAAGGTTTCAAACACATCTGTCATGCATTGTAAATATGCATCGATGGATTCATTTGTCTTAATTTTTGCTCAGTTAGGTGTTGTGGTGTTGTGGTGGGGGTGGCATGCTGTATTTTGTTTTGAAGGTGGATTTCAATCATATTCTCCTTCATTCATAATTATTGGGAATTGTGTGACTAACTGATTTTTTGTTAGTGTTTGGGGCACTTTTATTACTGAATCATTTTACTTTACCTGCATGTTTCATATCAGTCACATATTTATGTTTATGGTATAGCTGTTTACCCTAATTGGCTATTTTCATTAAAATTTGATCAGAAGGTGACATAACAGGTTGTTGTTGTCATTGTTGCCGAAATCTAGCATTATAAACTGATCCATGGGGACAGTAGCATTGTTAGGGCAGGGTAAGAGGGGCAACTGCCCTGGGTGTAAAGCCAATCCTGATCTCTGTTTAAGGCCAGTTTTGCATTTGAGGTCAAATTTGAGCGCAGTAGCTCTCCATGTGGGGTCTAAACTGTAGAAAGCTATTTGCTACAATTTACAAGAAAAAATAAACATTTTTTAACTAAAACCTGAACACTATAGTGCTCTGTGCAGGCAGGGTATAAATTGTAGCAACTGCTTGCTACATTTATAGCAAATGTTTGCTACAGTTGAAAGGAATATTTTTTAATAGAATATGTTGAAGGAGTGTTGGGGGTAGGGCACAGAAATGGGAACTGAATCCCTGTCGTAGAGGGTGCGTGTCATGCATCTGACCAGCTGGCTGGTGTGCCAGAAGAAGGAACATTTTTTTTTATGCTCTTCACTTGAAGAGTTGATGAGGGTGGGGCACTGGTTCTTAGTACTGGCCCAGGGCACTGGCTAAATCAGCTATGCCTCTGTGTGGGAGATGGGTAGATCTGCTGCAAGTAACTTGAGATGTATCAGGGGAAGTAGTAGATGGATCAGCAGTCTGAATTTCGACATGCCCTTTCAGAGAAGGAGAGCTGTCAGCTTTGTAAGAAGCAGGATGACCATTTGATGAAGAGGGAGAGGGCTGAAGGATTCACAGGCTAGTCATTTTCAGAAGAATCAGGCTGATTAACTTCTATTTTTTTAACTGTTGTAAGAGATAGAGACTCCAGGTATGGAAGTTTTCTTCTGTGCATTTTTTAAATGTATGTACTGCTTTATTGGCTGCTTGCAGATGTGTTTTTCATCTAGCTGAATCATACTTTAAACTTTTAACCACAGATCTCTTTTCCTTATTTCTAGATTATTCTTCAAATTCATTAAAAGGTAGCCAACAAGAGACAGGTAATTAATTTCCTTTCTGTTTTAATTTCTTTTTAAGCTTGTAAAATATTTTTATCATACGTTTCTTCCTCTAGGAACTACTGCAGCTGTCTAATCTATATTTACTAAACATGCCTGGCTGGAGCCCCAAACACAGACTCTATTAATGTACCCATATTCATACCCAGTGTATTTTAATACAATAATATGACCCACTCACATACCAAAGAAAACAGATGTGTGACTATGTTTAGAAACCCACTCTCATACTGGTAAGGAGAACATTTCTGTTCCTTAATTTTTATCTCTTTGATTAAACAATGCTCACATGTGTGTCAAGGGTACCTTTGTACTTATTATTTTATGAATAAACACTACTTAAATTCAGTAAAGGAAACTTTTCTTTATTACTTGAATAATCAGTCACCCCTCTCATTCAATATCCTCACTCACATAAAATTTAATCCATTCTCATAAAACCACATCTGTTACAGAGATTGTTAATAAAAGCTTACCCTGCAGATACCTCAAAACCCTGCTAAAGTTGAAAGGAATATAATTGTATATTCACACATCAGAAATTCACCACACAGGAAACCTGTGAAGAATTGGACCAGAGGTGATTTCTGCTGTAACTATCCGTCAACGGTTAAAAGAAGATCTAAGTCATGGCACCAGACTGTTATGGTAGAAAACACCTTCAGACAACATAGTTCAGCAGAAAACACATGTATATGGGGGGAGAAATAAATCAAGTCTTGTCACTCAAGGCATAAGCAACTTCTTTCTTTTATATTATTTTCAACTCTAAACCTTATAAATTCTATCTATTAAACTATAGCCACTAATCAATTAGAAATGAAAACTTTTGCATTATTTTTGCTAGTTAATAATCATCTGACTCTTTATCTGTGCTTTTCCATATCAGGCACAGGTTTCACATTCCATGTTGGAACTTTCTATGCTGGCACTAGCCATGTCGGTACATTCTATGTTAGCAAAAAATAAATCATAACAAAAGTCCAAGGAAGCAGGAAACAAGCACTTTTAAAAACATGATTTATTGCACGAAACCACAGCACATAGAAATCCCAATACACATTAACGTTTCTGAAATCTCAGCCTATACATTTTTGTTTGGTTTACTTCATTAGATGCAGATCTAAGACATTTTGGTTGAATTGTTTGTGCTTAAGAAACAATCAAAATTGACCAAGGACTGCTCTTAAGCTAAATCCAGACAAATAAATCCAGTTCCTAATTTCTCGAGGATTTATCCCTGATACCTCGATTGGAGTAGCTCACTTCTTGTTACAGAGGAAAGGGTTAAGTCATCAAATGATAGGAGAATTTCTGGGCAACAGCAAGAGACAATTCAACTGAGATGTCTTAGATCCACATCTGATGAAGTAAACCAAACAAAAACGTATAGGCTGAGATTTCAGAAACGTTAATGTGTATTGGGATTTCTATGTGCTGTGGATTCTTGCAATAAATCGTGTTTTTGAAAGTGCTTGTTTCCTGCTTCCTTGAGCACCTTGGACTTTTGTTTTGAGTGACTGCTGGTGCTTTTAAAGTAATTTTTGAGGATTAAAAAATAAGTCAGCACAAACAGACTAAAACGACCAGGAATCCATCTTAAAATAAAGCAAATTCTATAATAAAATATTCAGTGAGCATTTTATCTTCTTTTACATTACTTCCCTCACAGTTTAAATAATGACTCCAAGTGTATTTTACTATAACAAAACTGGATTTGTGTCTAAATCAGTGCAACGTTTGAAAAATTCTGATTGGGCAAAACAAACATGTCAAGTCCTGTGTAAGGCAATCCCTCTCAGAAAATTTCTGAAAAAAGTTTAAAGGGGCAACAAAGCCTATTTGAACAATGTGTACCCCCACATTTCTCCATATAGTAACTCTATTACTGGTGTTAAGGGGAAAGATTTTTTTATTCCATAATTCAGAGATTTCACACTTTACATTAATATTGTACTTTATAAATCAGGACTTGACATGTTTGATCCCCAACATGTGAGATGCGCTTTTATGCAAGTGTATAAACCCATGGTCCCAAAAACCTAACATAATTTTAAATTAAACTGGTTGGGTTGCTTAGTGCTATCTTTTGTGAGACATGAACTTATAACTAGTTTTTCAAAAATGTGAGCTTATATTTGAGCAGTAAGATTTTACAGATTTATTTTGCCCAGGTGTAACTCATCATACATCACACAGGCCATAGTGTACAAATCCATCTTCAAGGTATGGGTACCTTGTCCAGCATGAAAAACTTAAATACCTTGACTTAAGCACATAATGAAGCTGAAATGGCACAAATAATACAACAAAGAAAACAGCAGAAATGCACTTTTTGCCCTACTAGTTAACAAGTTATAGCCCTTAAATACAACAATGTAGTACATGGAATGCAGAGATTATGCTCTAATATTTGGAAAAAGACAAATCAGTTAAGTGCTAAAGTGGCACATGACCTAACCTTAGCAAATGTTAAACACCCCCTGTTTTAGTTGTTAAGGTTGGGTCTCAGGCTAGGCAGTAAAATCTGCCAGTAAGGACCAGCAAATGACAGGGGCATAATAAAAGATTTGGTTCTGCTTGCTGTCCATATTGTTAAGGTGTTCTTTCCTCTCACTAACTTTGGAAGTAGCTAGAATAACAGGATATATGTTTGCCTCCATTTCTCTGAAGGATGTGAACCGTGAAACTCAAATGTATGTCACTATTCAATGACTTCAGTCCTCCAAGATGTGTCTGAAAACCACTGACTTTATGAGGAGCAGCCAAATAAACAAGGCAAAAATTAGGTCAGTTTAGAAGCATGGCACGGAGAGTGTAAATGTAAGGGACTGTGTTACACTGCTTTTCTGACAGCAGTCCCTAAGTGGCTAAGTGCTTTATGGCTTTGTAAGACCATGGCCAACAGCAATTTGAAACAAAGTAGCAACATGAGACTTATGTTTACATATAGCAACAACATTCATGGGGCATGCAACATAATTAGATGAAATTGGAAGATTTTGTTATCGGATGAGAAAATTAGGAAGGTGGTGGGAGAGGAACCAAGTTTCAGTTTCAGGAGGAATAAGAATCTGAAAGATTTATTGAGTCATGAGGGTAGGAAGGACAACAGACAGGCTGAAGTAAGTAAAGGAACCAAATTGTGTGGGTCCTGTAAGGCATGTAGATATATAAATAAAGATACCAGCTTTACACACCCTGTCACTGGCAAGACATATTACTTCAATGCTAGAGTTAGTTGCAGGACCATGAATATGGTTTATCTTATTACGTGCCAACTATGCACTCGCTACTATTTAGGCAAAATGAACTGCATGCCTAAAAACAGGATAATCAATCATTTATCAGCAAATGGGTATAGAATGAACACAATGCCCTGTATAGACACATATTAAATCATGGGGGACATTATTTTAAGTTTCAGGTGATCTAGAATGTAGTGAAAGGCATCAGAGGTGGGGATGTGATGAATGACACTGAGTATGAAGAGGCTAAATGGATAGTGGAACTTACAGCACACAGGCATCCAGGTCACAATTATGTCATTCCATTGAAACTTGCTTTGAAAAAAAAGGTGGGTTCAGTATTGAGACTTGATTGGATGCCACTCCCTTTAAAAGAATGTTTTAAATTTGAGCATTTTATCTGATGAAGGGCACAGCCTGAAAGCGGTCATCTCTGCAGTTTTACTTCATTTTATGTTTGTTTTTATTGTGTTGAATGATTAAACTGTCTGTTCCTCAGTGGTGGTAGCTGCTATTTTTTCTTTGGACTGTTTTATTTGTTAAGGTTGGGTCTCAGGCTAGGCATTAAAAATCTGCCAGTATGGACCAGCAAATGACAGGGGGCATAATAAAAGATTTGGTTCTGCCTGCTGCCCATATTGATAAGGTGTTCTTTCCTCTTACTAACTTTGGAAGTAGCTAGAATAACAGGATGTGTGTTTGCCTCCATTTCTCTGAACGATGTGAACTGTGAAACTCAAATGCATGTCACTATTCAATGACTTCAGTCCTCCAAGATGTGTCTGAAAACCACTGACTTTATGAGGAGCAGCCAAACAAACAAGGCAAAAATTAGGACAGTTTAGAAGCATGGCACAGAGTGTAAATGTAAGGGACTGTGTTACACTGCTTTTCTGACAGCAGTCACTAAGTGGATAAGTGTTTTATGGCTTTGTAAGCTGGCAAAACACAGTATTTTTTTTCCTGTAACTAGTACTATTTGGAGCAGATATGTCCAATGCATTACAAAGAAATATGAGTGGGTCTCCGATCATAAACTTCATAGGTTCATAGGTTCATAGGTTCATACTAGGCTATCTGCCCTAGGGCATTTATAAGCCTAGCCAGAATGTGTTTGGCTTTCGCCACACATTTTAAATTTATTTTGCTATGCCCTTTTTCGAGGTTAGTATACTGTGCCTCTATCTAACAGTGACACAGAAGTGATACCCGGGGTAAACCTACGATCTCCCATCCACTCATCAAGATTCCTCTTGAAGAGAGTCAATGAGGGACTCTGCCTAACCTGGACTGGAATTTTATTCCAGAGTGAAGGGAGCCTCTGGGTTATGAATCTGTCCCTCCAGCATGTCCTATTTATTTCAGTGCTGAGGTTCAAGTCTCTCGAGCGTAGCTCGATGGGATTTGGATTTTCTGAGGTGCAGCATGTCCATTAATTCCGGGTTGGACATGGCTTTATACGTCAGGCACAGATCGCCTCTGAACAGGCAGTATGCCACTGAGTAGAGCTGGAGTTTCTTTAACCGGGCAGCATATGGCATCTGTTTGAGCCCTTTGATCCTCTTGGTGAGGTACTTTTGGGGTCTTTCCAGTTGCTGCAGGTGTCTGGTAAGGTACATCCCAAAAAGGGGCATTGTACTCAATTATGGGCCTGATGAGGGATGAGTAAAGAGGCACGATGACCTCCCTGATCTAGATGTGAATCCCTTCATGATTAGGTGGGCTATATAAAATGTTTTTCTAACCACTTTGGCCACGTGGTTGTCAAATGAGAGATTGCTATCAACTTGGGTCCCCAGGTCCCTAATTACTTCTTCTGTACTTAATGGATTTCCACCTATGTGGTAATTTGTGGGCACTTTGTTTTGCCAAAGGGGATGACTATACACTTTTGGCATTTAGCTTGAGGCCATGGCACTGGCACCAGTTGTCTGTTTCTATGAGGCCCTTTTGGAGGATGCTTGTGTCGGCTGGAGAGTCGATTATGGCACCCAGTTTGCAGTCATCTGCGAACTTGGTCAGCCACAGTCCTTCCGTGTTGGCCTGTACCTCCGAGAAATATATACTGAACAAGAGAGGTCCCAGGACTGAGCCTTGTGGGACACCACTTGTAACTGGTTTGGAGTCTGACATGGCTCCAGCAATTCTAACCATGTGGGTTCTGTCCTTGAGCCAGTTTGCAATCCATCTAGTGACATAGGGGTTTATATTTAAGCTGGTGAGCTTATCTATAATGCCCGAGTGGGGTATTGTATCGAAGGCTTTTGCGAGGTCCAGGTAGGCTGTGTGGATCACCTTCCCCTCGTCAATGGCCTTGGTGACTGTTTCAAAGAAATCAACCAGGTTTAAGAGGCAGGATCTGCCCTTAACAAAGCCGAACTGGGTAGGATCCAGTGTTTGTAGGTCCCCAATATCTTTATTTATGAGGTCCATGATGATCCTTTCCATAGCTTTGCAGACCAAGCTAGTCAGACTTATGGGGCGATAGTTTCCAGGATCCGTTGAGGCACCACCTTTATGGAGAGGGACCACTGTCGCTGTACGCCACTCTTTGGGCACATATCCTGTAGTAAGGCTGAGATTGAACAGTAGTTTTATGTTTGGGTTTAGCTCTTCTTTGAGTTCATGTAGGACGCAGCCCGGGACACCATCTGGTCCCATTGATGCTGTGTTTTTTGCTTTGGAGAGGGCGGCTCTTACCTGAGCATCTGAGATGTCAGGGGGGCAGCACGCTGCTGGGATAGATATTTGCCCTTTTGGTGGGGGGGGAGTTTGCGCTGAACCTGTCAGCTAGGATGTTGGCAATGTCTGTGGGTTCGGTGTATTTTTTGTCATTTTGGACTAATTCTGAGCATATCTGGGAATTACCACCCAGGTTCCTAACATAACTAAAGAAAGCCTTGTGATTATCCTTAGTGTTCTGTGCAATTTTTCTCTCGAAGCTGGCCTTAGACAATTTTATGTGTGCCCGTAGTTTTTTGCTAATACTGATCAGTGATGCCTTCCCTTTTGGGATTTTGCTGTACTCATTTAGTAGCTTCCTCCTTCTATTGTATAGTTTGTTTATGGCTGGGGTCCACCAGACAGGACGTCTGCCTTTGGAGGATTGGGTCTTGGTTTTATTTGGGATCGCATGATCCATGCATTCCTGAAGGTGTTCATAGAATGCGTTTATAAAGGATTCTGCGGTCTGGGCCGTATTTTCCACAGGCCCGGGGCTTTGAAGGATTCCACCTCAGTTTTGAGGAGTGTAAAATTTGCTTTAGAGAAGTTTTTCACTGTGGTTTTCTGGGCAGGGGTGGGGTCGGGATGTGAATATCCAGTGAGATTAGTTTATGGTCTGATCTTACCAGTGAGGGATACACTTCTGGTCTGGAGCATAGAGTCCCCATGTTGGTGATGATCAGGTCCAGTATGTTTTCCCCTCTTGTGGGAGTGGTAACAAGTTGTTCCATAGCATTTGAGTTTATAAATTCTAGGAACCTTTAGGCTAGGGTGTTGGAGCTAGAGTAATGCTCCCAGTCTATGTTTGGGTAGTTGAAGTCACCCAATATAATGGTGTTTGGAGAGACCTTCATATTTTCCAGTGTTCTCAGGAAGGCCGAGTGGGGTTCCTGGGTTTGGGAGGGTGGTCTGTAGCAGGCTATAAACTGGAAGGCAGTTTTACCCACTGTTAGTTGCACATGGATAGTCTCTGATGCTTCGTGCTTTGCCACCAACCTGGAGATGTGGGTATCTTTGATGAATATCGATACTCCCCTCCTTTTGTGGTTCGGTCCAAGTTTTGGGGCCGAAAAGCATGGTATGAGGTATAACCTGGTAGTGCTGGGGTGCTCTCGGGAGCCCTGAACCAGGTTTCTGTTACTGCACAGATATCGATGTTCTCCATGCTAAGGAGAGTTTCGAGTGCGTGCATCTTGAGGTTTAGACTTCTGGCGTTGAGCAGCATTACTCTTAGTTTCTTATCCCTTGTGATACCTATGGAGGTGGGTTTGTCTTTTGAGCCTTGCCTAAAAAAGGCACTATGGGGGTAGCAAGAGCCTTTGCCAATATCCGAAAGCCCAGGGGTGACAGGTGCAAGCCGTCCCTAGCGAAGCATCGTGGCTTGTTGAGCATATCATCCCAAGCTGACAGGCATTGGATCCCCTTTGAATGACACCAGTGCTTAAGCCAATTGTTGAAATTGATCATCTTGTCTTCATATTGTGGCATCAGTTATATGTTCTCGACATGGATGCTAAACTTCATCTCTCAAACTTTACTCTCAAGGTGAATCTCTTGGCATCAATTCTCTCCTGACACATAATAAACAAGTTATGATCAGAGACCCGATCATAATCTTTTAAGTTATGATAGGTTCTACTTTGTAACATTGCATCCAATATTTGCAACTTTTGGAAACCAAAAGAATGTTGCAAGATGGTGTCATCTGGGATCTTCCTGACCCCACAGAAGGGAACAACAGCTTTGACATTATCTGATCTGCATATTATAAAACACACTTACTTTTAATCTGCTTTATCAAAATCATTACTTATATTTTGAGATTTTTTTCACTGAAGTTAAGCCCCTAAAATTTTGTATAAAAACCTAACCAAACTTACTGTCACTGCAGTATGCAAAAATCAGGGAAAATTTTTCCTGTGTTTCTCCATTGCTCTATTCTGAAACGTGAACACACTTCTTATAATTGCAAATGCACAAAAATTTGTCTTTTAACCCAACAACTGTTAGAGATAAGCATTTTCTAGGCACCTTTATATATCTGCATGGCAACATTTTTATACATGCAGTACAGTCCTTAGTGCATCTAGAACTTTAAACTCAGGAATTGTCAGCTTAATTTAACACCATATTTAATGCAACATCTACTAAAGTCTTAGAAGGTTAACCAATCAGCATTTGATTTAATGTCACCCATTTTGCTTTGCATTTTCTTTCAGCATTGAAATAATGGCTACAATCTCCATTATGTCTGTTCTTTCTGTTCTTTCTTTACAGTACAAATTACATACATTGGTAATATTATTAAATGACTCTCTCACTTTAAACAACAGTAAAAAATGGACAAAAGCTATTTCTTTACTGCAGCAAAACAGAATTCAGTAACTCATTTACTACTGAAAGCTTTAGGCAACCCATAGATGTAGCAAAAAGGTATAATGAACTTTACAGGGCACAATTAAGTATACACCATAAATAAAGAACTTTATTTCTGACATTTAATTGCAATTAATGTTTAGAATACATAAAACTAACCTGTTTGTGACTGATAGTAGAACCCAGATACCATACCTGTCAGAACAAAGGTACTACTTTTGGCCTGGTCTGTTATGTAGTAAAAAAACAATAAAAAAGTATATTTATATTTACTGTAAATAGTAACTTTCTTAAAAACGTAACATCTTAATTAAAGTGAAAAAAGACTCCCCTGGATTCTCTATGCCTTGCACGGCATGCAAGATCAGTGCAGGAGCACTAGCAGCCAATATATCTGCCGTGCGATCCAGGAACAGCTTGCAGGTGCATGCACGAGCGCTCCTGCACTAGTCCTGCATGGACTAAGCCCCTGTATGCAAATTATCCCATTTGCAGGAGAAATCCATGCAAATGAGGTGTATTTGTGATCCAGGAAGCTTGCAACCAGCCATGCAGCACTAGTGCAGTCTGCAGAAATGTACTCGGTTAGTAACCAAGTACATTTCTGCAAAATCCAAAACGGAGCTGTGACAGCTCCAAATAAAGGCTGCATATCATCTAGGAAGCATGACAAAGGCCAAGTATAAGGCCAATGGCATTGCAAACAGCCAAAAAAATATAAAAATCTACTTTTATTTATTTTTTTAGCTGATCTCGGCTGTTTAAGAGTAGGGCAGCGGTGCGCAAACGGGATCGGGGGATAATAACAAAATAAACCTAAATTAAGCATTCTAACTAAAATCATTATTTTGCCATGCAAGTCAATGGCAGGCAGAAGACAACATGGTCGGTGAGTAGTGGTTGGTAAGGGTGGAGGCTCAGTGTGAGACATGTAAATATGCATTAGCAGGCAATCCTATGCAAATGAGGGGAGTGATAGTGAATCCCAGTTTTCCCCAGCATGCTAGTCAGGTCCCAAAAGTGTAAGAGTAGGAATAGCTTGGTGCAAGCTTAGGAGTTAGGTGACATCATGGGGGTGTGTGTCAGGCATATTGTCAGTGGATTGGAGCCCTGTGGCTTGGGTTTGCTCTTAGCTTAGCACAGCTAAGCTAGGGGGTGTGTCTGAATCTGCCTAGCACATCTTTACATTGTCTAAGTGGGCGTGCATGCCGCACACCCGGTTTAAAAGGAAGAAAAAAAATGTTAAACCAGGAAATAGCAGCACCGTGTACATTTGAGCACTCTGTTTGCATGGCGCACTCCCGGGGCTTAAACAGGAAGGCAATGAGAAGGGAAAACAGCTGTAGGAAGGTAATCAAGGAGAACTAGCATAGCTGGCAGGTGAAATGTATCAGAATCAGCCAATTACACAGGCAGCAGACCAGCCCAGCCCAGAACACTACTATAAACTATGCAAACACCTTCCCCTCTGGTTTTTCCCACACTGTACACCACCGGTGTAAACAAGCGGGGAACTTTTAACACACACAACAGCAAAATGATAGGGGCTTCAATAGCTATCACACAACAACTTGTGGAAGAGGCTGAGGGTGGTGTGGATGTGAATGCTGTTAACCAATCCACAGTGAGGAGACAAAATAGACTGTACACACCCAGGGTAACCTACCAGGGGCTACATGAGCTGGAGATAGTGGAGCACTATAGGGTGGACAGGGACCTCCTACAGCAAATTGTTGAGCTGTGCCAGCCATGCCTCACATACAGAACTAACAGAGGGGAACCCATACCAGTGGATATGAAGGTATATGTAGGCCTAAGAATACTAGCTACAGGTACCTTCCAAAAGCCAACTGGGGATATGATGGGGATCTCACAGGCATCAGCATCAAGGGTACTCTACCAGTTCCTGGATGCCATATCAGCACATGTGGGTGAGCATGTATATTTCCCCAACACCTGTGAGGCATTGGCCAGCAATATGCAACTGTTCCACCAAATAGCAGAATACCCTACGGTAGTGGGTGCTATAGACTGCATGCACATATACATCAAAGCACCACCCGGTGAGCGGGGTAGGGTCTACATCAACCACAAGGGCTTTCCCTCCATCATCTTCCAGGTCATGTGCAATGCCCAGGGCATAATAATGAATGTGTGTGCTAGCTTTCCTGGAAGCTCCCATGATTCCCTCATCTGGCATCTGACACAGCTGTACCAGAGATTTGCCAATGGGGACATCCCACACGGTCACCTAGTGGGGGATGCTGGATATGCACTGGAGCCGTGGCTGACACCCATCAGAAATGCACATACACCCGAACAAGAACTCCATAATGAGACATGTCCCGACAGACCCGAATTATAGTACAGTGTGTGTTTGGTGATGCTCAAGTCACGTTTCTGGTGCCTGGACACATCTGGTGGAGCCTTGCAGTACTCAACAGCTACATATACCCAAATTGTCCTCGTATGTGTCATGCTACACAATATGATCCTGCAGAAACAGCTGCTGCAGGGACAGCATGGGGCAGGGCCCCACAGCCCGCCACCATTGCCAAGGCCTGCACAGGCACAGAGTGACTTGGAGGAGGAACGACCTGAGCCTGCCCCAGTAGGCAGAAGGAGGCATGCACCATATGCCCTGGCCTTGGCAAAGAGGCAATGCATAGCACATGCACTGACACAGGAGGGACCCAGGGAATAACACCTCTCTCTGACTCTCACATACACTAAAAGGGATGCCAAACATTACACTACCTGTGTTCAACCATGTGTAGGAAGTGTACCATGTGCATCTGACATAGGCAGCCCTGCAGCAACACCCTCAATTCTGGGACACTCACAAGGTAAGTGACAAACACATGCCAGTCAGGGGGTTCATAAACCTAACAACAGTCACAGCCAGCAGGACAGGTGTAAACAAACACAAACAAAGACTGTGCTATGGCCTCTAAATGATGCCTATGGGTAACCACCCTCCCCAGGCCTACACAGACAGACTACAGCAGGTCAGGCAGTGGGACATCAGTTCTGAAGGGTAGGAAGTCAGAAACTAATATGTAGGTAAATCAAAGCTATGATCTGTAGTACACTGGTACACTGGTATGCCTCTAGTCAGCATGATAGGTAAGAATACAGAATGAAATGGAGTACCTGACATACCAGTACAGTCATAGCAAATCCAACGTAGTAATGTAATAACAGTCAGGTGTGCCCCCCCAATCCTGTGTGGATTTGTAGAAATAGTCAGGTGTGCTCCCTCATCCTATGTAGAAATATAGTAACAGTCAATGCCAAATGATCGATAGATACCCTGCAGAAATACTATGCTACCTGTAGGTGTACAACACAAAGCTCAGCACTGCAGTACAAACTACCTGGACTTATTCCACACAGTCAATACAGATGGGCATACTGGGTATGCTCACACACTTAGAGGAATGAAGGCAATGTCAGTCAACAACATACTGAAAGGCCATACTGGGCATGTTCACACACATAAACACATGAAGGGCATGTCTGAAAACACCAGTGGGCCAGACATATCTGACAGTTGCAAATGTTAGTGCAGACACTACTCAGTATGCATCACACATGCTTTGCACACACAGTGGATAGGAATACAGACATATATCTAAGGACAACACACTATAATAAACCAAAGGTAGAAGTACATAGATGTGTGGAAGAGGGTGACTGTGACAAGGAGCCATCCAGGCCTAACCCACCCAGCACACAGCCAATGGGCCACAACCACATGAGGTTCAGATGTCACTCACTGTAGATACTAGCCACCGGCATTCATCAGCAGTACAGACTATGTGGTGCATGTGGTAGCAGTGCAACAAGACTGTACAAGGAAGTAGTCATCTAGCAGATGTATACACGTACCAGGGATATATGACCCACACTGTGAGTGCCCACATGTGGTGTGTCAACCCCTAGATGAATGGGCTATGGCCCATGGCCACACACTGCCCTCCTCATAGCCCTACTATGACAAGCCTACTGAGGTCATCCACCTAGAAATACACCTTTGGGAGAATTGTAGCCCAGTAATCTCCTTAGCACATCCTATAACTGTGTAGTGTGATAAATTAGTTAGGTAGAAGTTCTAATCCCAGACTTGGCAAGTGTGTGTGTGTGTCTGTCTGTCTTACTCTGTCTGTGTAGAGAGCAATGCATTTTAGGGTAGTCACACTCCCTACAATTTGAATGCTGTACTTTGGCAAGGCTGTTGATGTCATCCACCTAGAAATACACCTCTGAGAAGGTTGTAGCCCAGTAATCTCCGTAGCACATCCTATAACTGCATACTGCTGTAGTGTGATAAATTAGTTAGGAGTTCTAATCCCACACTTGGCAAGTGTGTGTGTGTGTGTGTGTGTGTGTGTGTGTGTGTGTGTGTGTCTGACTCTGTCTGTGTAGACAGCAATGCTTTTTAGGGTAGTCATACTCCCTACAATTCAAATGATGTACTTTGGCAAGGCTGCTGATGTCATCCACCTAGAAATATACCCTGGGAAGGGTGTAGCCCCCTATAACTACGTACTGCTGTAGTATGATAGAATAGTTAGGTAAGAATTCTAATCCCAGACTTGGCAAGTGTATGTGTGTGTGTGTGTGTGTGTGTGTGTGTGTGTGTGTGTGTGTGTGTGTGTGTGTGTGTGTGTATGTGTGTGCAGACAGCAATGCATTTTTGGCTACTCACACTCCCTACAATTCAAATACCCTACTTTGGCAACCCTGCTGATGTCATTCACTGTGAAATACACCGTTGGAAAATGGGCACTCCAGTAATCTCCATGGTGCGTCCTATAACAGCATCATCCTGTAGTGTGATATAGACCTCTGGTAGGGGTTCTATCCTCCCACATGACAGCTGTGGATGTTTTGTGTGTGTGCCGTTGTTTGTGTAGGGAGCAATGCATTTTAGGCTAGTCGCACTCCCTATAATTCAAATGCCCTACTTTGGCAATCCTGCTGATGTCATTCACTGTGAAATAGACCTTTGGAGAAGGGACACTACAGTAATTTCCATGGTGAGCCCTATAACGGCATAGTGCTATTGTGTAATATACTAGTTAGGTAGGAGTTCTAATCCCAGACACAACAGAGATGTGAGTGTGTGTGTGTGTGTGTGTGTGTGTGTGTGTGTGTGTGTGTGTGTGTGTGTGTGTGTGTGTGTGTGTGTGTCTGTCTGTGTTTGTCATTCATATCCTGTGTGGTGGTGGTTGTGAGTGTGTAACAACTGGACTCAATGTGGAGCATGTTTTGCTAACTTCTTATATGGTGGGCCATGTATATATCACAATATCCACAGTACAGGAATAACAGATGTGAAATAGCCAAGAGGCTGTTGTACAAATCCATACCCCTAAATGTGACATCAATGCCAGCTGAACAATGTTAGCAACCCTTCTATTACCCAGAGTACACTCTCAACCCATGTCTCATACACACACTTGCCTAGGCAACAGCCACTATGTTGGTAGTACCCTGCATATTACCCACTGATAGTAACCATGGTGTGATTGCAGTGGGCTACAGCGGGCATGGCACCCTGTCCATCAGTCCAACAGGCGTGTACATGCTGACAGTGCACCTCCCCCATGTTCCTCACTGGACACCTGCAACACCTGTGGTGCCATCAGTGACCCACAAAGGACATAACATGCCTGAAACACAAGCCCTGTATGGACAGATGCTACTGACTTCAGGGAATACCGGTATCATGCTAACAATGTAGGTGCAGGGCCAACCTGCTGTCCATGAACAGTTCCCACCACATGAGGCCAGGACTGGCACATCTGATGATAACAAGCTGTGTACACAACATGGGCCAGACACCCCAGGTACAGTACCACATGTCACTGTACATGCATGTGGGAGGTGTGCACATCCCAGACACTGTCCATATCATGGACAAAGGAACACATACATGGCAAGCAATGCACAGTTTTGGCCACACGCAATAGTCATCCAGGTGACTGGATGGTGAATACAATACCCACCTGTGTGGGCATCTCCAGACACTGCACCCCTGAATCACAATGCAGACAATTCTCATGTGGGATGATGACCCATCCCCTAGCCTTCTATAGCTGTATGGCGCCGTCAACCACAACACACCAGTTAAGCAGTGCATACATACATGTCAGTACTGGCAGCTGTGTCAGTGTGTGTGTGTGTGGTGTATGATGCGTATGACCACATTCACACTCACTACAACCCCCATTGGCATACTGAAGCATGATGTCTGATGTCAGACACCTTCACATACCTTTTGCACATATAACCTCCATATGATCCCTGTGGTGCATGTGATACCTGCACAGTACTGTGTTGTGGCAATCCCTCTAATGCTGAGTTGTATTCCTGGCCCTGCCAAGTGTGGCAATGTGTGTGCGTCCCTATGAGAGTGTGGGTGTGTTGACGCTGACACCTGTTCATGTGGGCAGGCACATGTACAACACCTACTACATAGCTAGCATATTCCTGTTGCAGATGTCACTCACATATACATTCTGGGGGCTCCCCAGCAGGTAACCCATGTGGCACATCCAATAACTTCATGGACATGTGATAGAACTACATAGTTATCGGGGGTTTGATTCCTTGTACTGGTAGGTGTGTGACACAAACATGTATAGGTTTTACTCTCTCACCTCTCCCTAGCTTTTCTGTGCCTTTGTCTGCCTCTCTTACTCCCTCTCTGTTGGATGTGGAGACTTACACCTGCTGTGCTTGAGCAGCAGCATGTGTATTTTAACTGATGCTCAGGATCACCCGATGGTTGCTGCACAAATTGCAGCCCTTCTCTAGCTGATTGCATGTGGAACAGCTGTGGTACCATTCCCATAGCCAATTGCATGGGAACACACTCCAATATCTAGGAACATCATGTTGGTGTTGGGCCTTTCATTCACTGTGAGCAGGAGCTCGACCTGTTGTCTGGCAAACAGCATCTCAGATGGATTGGGGTTTACCTCTAACAACATGCACTGTGGAAACAGGCCAGCACACAGGAGGGGGATGTGCCTGACTTGACTACAGACTGTAAGTGCTGCTATACTGCATTTGTTGTAATGTTGGTTTAACAGGGTGTGTGTGGATATGGCTGTCCTACATGTTTTAATAACTGCCATGTCAGTGCTATGTTTAAGAGGAAACCCCATCTGTTGGGTCATCGGCAGACTGGGCAGTGTGTGGTGCCTTTTGTTTCATGTGTTACCCACAGAGCACCTATCTGTGAACTGCAGAAGGTAGTGTGAGGATTGCAGTCCGTAGGTAGTGACAGCAGTGAGAGTTACTGACTTCATATCCCTCATATGGTGCAACAAACCCTGTTACAACAATACATGTATGAGGTTATCACAACAACATGTCAATATTGGCCCTGTGCATGTGCCTCCAGCCACAACCCTGACAACCTTTGTACATATGTCATGCAGTAAGGGGTGCAGATGTACTGTACACCATAATTAGTGACATCATATCTGATAACAAGCCAGTGAGATATCAGACTGCTACACATGTACTGTATAGTAGGGATTATATTTGATGACATAACCTGAACATTCAGTGGTTGTGTGTACAGTACTGTGGTCTGTGTACTGATGGTGACTGTCAGCAGTGCATGTATTGTTAATATGTACCTTGGCCTGTGTACAGACTGTGATAGTTGTCATTGTTCTTGGTCCTGTTCTATCGGATGTTACATGCTGCTCCATTGTATGTTACCCTATCAGCTTACATGTTTGTAGGGCCATACATGCACATGTCCCATACCACAGACTAGCAGCGGAACACACTGTGTAGCGGCCCAGTATATGTAGGTTTAGTGTGTGGGTGGCACATATGAGGTTGGTGTTGAACAGACAGTCCATATACTGTAATAACACGCTAGCATGCCATATGTAGCTGTGGCTGTGTTCACATTGGTTGTGGTGATGCACTCACACACAGGTGTATGTTACTCTGTGCTGTGGCATGCCTGTAAAGCCTGCTATCTATGTGGAGATACACCGCATTCCCCCATAGGAAATGTAGGTCAGTGTTGAGGCGGTCTGCTTGTATCCTGCACAGTGATTTGTTACATGACTACCATCTTAGTTTACTTACCCAGTGAGATGTAATGGCCAGTTATTTGCCAGATGTACCGCTGCCGGACCACCATAACAGACATGTATGTCAGACAGAGCAGTGGGATGATATATGTACATATACTTATCCAGATATCTGTATAGACATACAGATATACATATCGACATACATAGATGGATATGTATATGTACATAGATATACAAATAAACACCTAAATATATACATATACAGAGCAATATATGCCTACACATATACAGATAGAGATACATATGCACATATATCTATGGAGATCTACATATATTTTGACAGTAGTAGGTATATCAGAATAGATATGTATGCACGTATAGTTATTGATATCTATATCTATATATATCTATATATATATATATATATATATATATATATATATATATATATATATATATATATATACCAACATAACTAGGCATATCTGTACACATAGGATATGCATACATATATAACTATATATACATATATCTATATATACATACACGTATATCTATGTATACATATATCTATATATATATATATATATATATATATATATATATATATATATATATATGTATATGGGAGCGCTACAGAATCCTGATAGCCAAAAGTCCTGAAGGCAATCAGGGGTGAACTGCCTTAAGGTATATGGATGTACATTACCATACAATCCACATTGGTTAAATGCAGACCTACTGCCACCTGCCATACAGACTGTTCTGTTTGTCATTGTGCTTGTGATGGTGTCAGTTGTGTCTTGTTATGTAACAGTTATATCCCAGTGTGTCATCTGAGGTCTTTACCCCCTAGGGATTGTCTACAGAGTGTAGACAGAGGCTGGTGAACTACACACCTGCATTACTTACCGTTGATTGTTTGGTATCCTGTAGCCCAGTCTGTCTTTACTATTGTACTACTTGGCCTGGACAGCAACATTTGATAACTTTTCCAGAGTACTGTATTAGTATAACTCTTTCACAGTTGCATTACTCAGTTTATATGGATATCTGTGTATAAACAGCATTATGACATGGCATATACAACTGTAATATTGCACAAATAAAGCTTTTCCATTTATGCACACCTGTGTGTGGTGTTATATCCTTTGATATCTCTGTGGGTATATGTTGCAGGCAATGAATGTCATTTGTATGGGTGGCTCATACAGTCTCCAGTTGGTAAGGTGGTAACTGTAGGAATTGTGTGCACGTACTACATATGTAACTTACTGTACATATCTCTGCGTGTGTATGTGTAGTTACATATCTATCTATTTATATGTATATATATATATATATATATATATATATATATATATATATATATATATATGTATATCTGTATCTGCATATATATGTCTGTGTATATGTATCCTAGGGATGCCCATGTCATTTCTGGTCCTGGTTATGGGATCTGCAACACTTGGTAGTGTATTGCAGGGGGGACGTGCTTGGCTATTCGTACAAGATGTATATTGTTTGGGGCCTCTCAACCCCATTAACGTTGCATGTGGACATATATGTTTTTGTTATTTCCCTATTGTTATCTGCAGTTGTATGTCTATATATATATATATATATATATATATATATATATATATATATATATATATATATATATATATATCTGCTGGCATATATATATAATTTGCAGTATATATTTAGACATATAGGTGCAGACATACATATCTATAGATGTAGGCATTTGCATGTATATATGTTCATATATATTTATGTAGCTATGTTATATCTGTTTAGATATTAATATATTTACACAGACACACATACATCTAAATGTTGGAATACATTCTCTGTACTGTTAAATGACTGGGCTGGATGATATGTTTTTGAAAACATCAGTGTTATGTATATCTGATATGGCTTAGTGGCAGATTGCTTTGGCTATGGGGTGCAGAGCCTTGCAGAGGCTTGTTTATTTTGTTGCTGGGCAGAACATGGGTTATTGGATATAGAGTGATTAAGGCACTTTAAAGCAGTTGCAAGTAGGTTTGTGCGGAGGTAAGCACGGCTAACTTTTGGTTACAGTTTCTTATACTCAGCTTCTAATTTGCTTAACCAGTGTAGGCATTGCTTACGCTGCTTAAAAGTGCTTACTCCCGCTTACTGCCATGCTAATTTCTTTAAAAGAAAAGAAACAGGGGTTGATAGGAAAGTGGTGAAAAAAGGGCCACAAAGAGGGAAAGACAGCAGGGAAAATAGCCAGGGATATGCAGGAAGGGTGTAGGGAAGGTCCAAAGCTGCCCATTTCTTCTACAGCAATCTATTTACTGTGTTTTTAAGTGCTTAATTAATTTGATTAATAGACTTGACTGATTTACTTTAATTGCTGATTTGATGAGATACTATTTAAATGCTATGATTATTTCATTTGTATGTATAAGTCTGAAGAAGCGGTCAGTTACAGATCGTGAAAGCACTTACTTTGTGTATTAAACAAAGTTGGTTTCAACTATATACTCTTCAGCTGTGGTCTGTTCGATATTTTATTATATTTTTGAGGCTCTGAGGTGAAGACCGAGAGTCTACCCAGTTACAGAACAGTTTATTCTCTATATCTTTGTATCCAATGTACCTGTGGGAGCAATGTTTGTTAGCACTACCAGTCTGTTGCCACACAAAGTTCCAGGTTACACATTAGTATTATGCACATACCTCTCACTCTGTTACTGTACACAGTATGGTCACAGCTTGACAACTTGGGATTATAGATAGGACATACTTGAAATATTACTCTCCTAACAGTTTTGGAGGTTGCGACAGTGACAGGTGTGTTCTCATGATGTTTGATAACCACTTGTATTCCCTGTTTGCTGGCTAAACATCTGGGATCATCCCACAGACTTACCAGGGGACAGGCAGCAAATATGGGCACATATACTGGACATTCTGCCCTCATCTGTGCAGTTATGGGGTATGAATCTGTAGCAGCCTAATTCCACTCCCAGGATTCAGACCATGGTTGTGTCTGCTACAACTTAAACACTGTCCATCACAGTTGTGTCTGCTATATATATATTGCTGTATATCTCCTATCTGCTTTCTGTCTTATTAATCCCCTGTGCTTTTGCATTCTGACGTTGCATTACAACACTCATACAGATTTCCTAGACAGTTATATGTTGTTGGACAGTGTGGGGGACAGTGATGTGTAATACCTCATTATTCAGAGCAACTGCATATCATTCTTGTATTTCTGGGCACAGTGTTGGTATCTGACAGACCTGTGGGAGGAATGTTTATTAGCACTACCTGAATGTTCCCACACACAGTAGCAGATTCCACATTACTATGTTGCACATACATTTCACTCTTTTACTGTGCACACTCTAACCACATCTTGTCAAGTTGGGGTGTAAATGGGACATGCGTGGCTTCTTAGTCACATAAGGTATTGGGGAGTTGCTAGTGTGCCAGCTTTGTTCTCATAGCTATGTGTCAATCAGTTGTATTTCCTGTTTGCTGCCTATATGTCTGGGATCATCCCACTAATTTCCCAGGGGGACAGGTTGATAGGCAACAGATATGGGCCACTTTACTAGACATTCTGGACATATCTGTACAGTTGTGGGGTATGATTCTCTATGCAGACTACTACCAATGGCAGGATTCAAACCGTGACTGTGTGTGCAAAAAAAAAAACAACAGTTAACATCTCAGTTGCATGTGCTATTCAGTTTTTGGTGTCGGCAGTTTTCCTGTTTACTGTCTATGTGTCTCTCAGTTGTACTAAATGGCCTCTGGGGATTACACCTGTCATATACAGGCATTCCAACACATTCAATTTATGGTGTACAGTTTGGGTAACAGTGCTTAATACTGCAGTACTATTACATGATTGCATATCTACATTACCGTATGATACTAGGATATACACATGCAGTCCAGCAGTTAGACCTGTTTTGTCAGGCTATTACACTTTTATTGACTTACAACCAATATGAGACTCTTCCTGCCATATTCTCTAGTGTATGCAGTACTTGCCTTGAACAATACAGGTTTTATACAAGCAATTAATTTACTACTGCTTTTATTTTTATTTCCTATGACAGTAATTGCATGAGTATTACTGACCTGCCTCGTGTTGCAACCTCACCAGGTGACTGATGTGGGCCTCCTGATTCGCAGCCTGCTCCACTGCAGCTGTGGGGGACATAAGAGGAATATTTAGCCATACCTATCCATGATATACCTAAGCTGGCAATTATTACACCCATACTGGGGTGATACTTACACACAACTGGAACACCCCCTGCTGCTCTAGCCTCCTGGAGCCACTCCTCCAAGAGGTACTCCTTATGCCATTTCAGGTCAGCATAGTGGTGCCTGACCTGCTCACCAGTTTGGGGTATGCCAGTGGCACTGGTGAGGTCATGGGCAAGACAGTCCCAGGCCTCTGCCTTATATTGGGAGCCCTGTTACTGTCCCTGCAGCAGTATCTGAGCATGGTCTTTAACTAGGAGTCCTGCCATGACCTTGGACTCATGGATGAACTAGCGCTGCACCCAGAAGTGCACACCTTCTCCCCTTACTGCCATAGTGCCTGCAAGGGGAAGCTACAACTAGTTATGAGATGTATTCCTGCCTCTTCAGTTTAAGTAGGGCTGATTTCCTGCACTTTTCCATGATTGGCCAGTTTTGGGAAGGCTAAGCTAAGTTGAAACCTGCTTAATGAAGGTTGGCATTGTTTAAAGGTGTATAACACTGGGCACATTGAGTTAGCTGGCCTATACATTGCTTACACCTCCTAAGCTGGCCTATGCAATGCTTACCATTGCTTACATTAGACTTTGCATTATTTTTTTTTCTTTTTGGCATTGATTTCTTATTCGTTGCATCTTATATATCTGCCTGGTATCCATGATTAATGTGTACGTACACTCTATGGGGTCCTTGTGTTTTATTGGGGACTTCAATATTCTATTACAATTACACCTCATTTCTGGGCTTATTGCTGTACTCCAGTTCACATATTTAAGTTATCTAGTGGGTTATGGAACACATGACTGTATACTGATTACTGTCACAGGTTCAGTTTGGTTTTACTATGGTGAGGACTTTGTTTTCTGATACCTCATTCTTCTGTACTTCTTTGATGGCTTGGTGGTTAACTACTGTGACTCTGGTATATAGGATCTTGGGTTCAAGACTTGCATGGTTGTTTATTTTGTTGATGGCCAGAACAAGGACTGTTGGATACAGAGTGATTAAGGCACTTTTGAGCAGTTGTAAGTGGGATTGCGTGGCGGTAAGCACTGCTAACCTGCTGTTACATCTGCTTACAGAGAGTTAGCTTTAAAATTGCTTAACCAGTGTAGGCATTGCTTACCACCATGCAAATGGGCTTAAGCCCACTTACTAGTGCTTAAATATGCTTACCACTGCTTATTTGTGCTTAAAGCTGCTTACTAGTGCCTTATTCATTATGACATTGACACCTCACATGTGCATTAACTGCAGTACTCCAGTTCATGAAAATGTGTTATTTAGTGGGTTATGCAACATAAATATTACTCATAACATGCTTTGCCATGGAAAATGGAACGCGCTGCAGTGGGACTCAAACTGGGAATGCCTGCTCGCAAAGCGAATGCTCTGCCCACTACACTATTGCTATGCTGCTTTATTTGCATATATCTTCCTTGTTATCCTCTTCAGCCATTTAAGCTGTATTAACCGTATCTAAGCGATGGGCACACTCGTGCACCTACGGTTAGCTTACTCGGATTTTAAACAAAAAAAATTAAGGGTTTCTTCATTTTATTTATGTATACTGTTGCTGTTGTACACAAGGGGGACTGTTGGTGGAGATATGAAGACACCTGTGAGCGGTCTCGCTCATTTCATACCCCTTTCTGCTGTTTTCCATTGCGGGGGCATGTTTATTTTGAAAGCTCTGCTCTCAGACTTGCCCCCTGCACTCTTACACGCTCCGGGTAAGCCAAGGAGCTCAGGCAGTGCACGTCATTATTATGCATGGTGTGCTGCCATCTTGCTCCTAAATGGGCCACCTCCATACAGGACTAAGGTAGTCCTGCACAGAGGAATAGTAAATCCAGGGGACTTTGTAGACTTTTGCTGCTGACAGCATTTCATAGGGTAATAGGATCACAGGAAATACAAGGCAGATAGGTTTTGAGACCATTTGCACCTTACCAATACCCACTGTTATGACATATCTTTTGCTTCTAGGAGGACAAAGGAAGTCAAACTTAGGATGAAATTTTGGACAACCATACAACTATCAACATTAGTATGCGAGGGTATCATCCTGTTTAACAAATACAGGGAGTTTATTCCAGCGACTGTGTAAATGTTGGGCAATAAATCTGTTCTTCTAGCATGTTTTGGAGATCCAAATCCTTACATCTATTGTTAATGGAATTATTTATCATGCAATGATGTAAGAGATCAAAAAGGGTTTGGAACATCATGGAATGTAAAGTGCAGATCTCCACATAGGACTTTATCAGATGCTATGTATAGAGATAGAGCTTAAAGTTTGTCTTAGTAGCTCTGGGTTTTTAGACTAGTAATGCGCATGGTTCGGAAATGCTCATACCTTTCCAGATGCACAATGTGTCTAGATAGGTATATACCAATGGGGACATTGTACTTTGGAATTGGGCTAATTACAACAAAGTGCAGTGGAATGATTTTTTTTTTAAACCTAGATGGGTTTCCTTCAGATATTAGTTGTAGTAAACAGAATAACTTCCTGGCAACTAATGCATCATGGTCAAAGGAAAGAAAAATGTCAATTCAGGTGCCAAACTTCCAGCCTAATATGTTAGCCTGGAGTGGAGTGCAAGCTATTGTGTACAGTGGAGATGAGAGTTTGCCAAATGAAAACTATATTTGTTTGCATTTAATGTGTTTCTTTATTTCAGTATAACTTTGGTTAATGGGGAATATTTCTGCTGTAATAACAGATTGTCAAGGGTGATCAGATAATAACAGCCAACTTGTAGTCATCAGCCAATTATTTTTAGTTACAGATCTGGATTCAATTTTTGGAGGCTGGAAAACTAAAGGCCAACTAGAAGGTGACGCAGTACTGATTCCCCAAGTTGCATGGCTCGTTAAGCTCTTGCTTCCTAATGAGGTACCTGCTACTTTAACTATGTGGATTCTGTCTTTTAATGAGTTTGATACCCACCCTACCATGTAAGGGTCTGTACTTAGGTCTTTTAATTTATTTACAATACCAGACTGGTGTCCAATGCCTTTGCCAAATCCAGATAGGCTGTTTGGATAGAGTGACAACTGCTCACAGCCTCTGTGATCCATAAAATAAGTTGAATTGACATGACCTCTCTTTGACAGAATCAAACTGCTGAGGTTCAAGGTGCATTATATTTTTGATTTCACTATTTATGAAGTTAGATATAATGTGTTCCATGTCCTTGCAGACGGGAAAAGTTAGAATGATGAGTCTCCAGTTCTCATAGTATATGATAGGGCCCCCTTTCTGAAGCAGTTCTCCATACTTCTGGAACATATCCTATGGTAAAAATTAAGTTAACAAGTTTTAGGAGGGAGTTAAATAAGGCCACGTTTAGCACTATTTATTAGGCATCCAGGTATTCTGTCTGGTCCTAGGGAAGTGGCATTTTTGGTCTTTGAAAAGACAGTTAAGACATGCTCTTTTAAGATTTTAGGTGATGTAAGGGATTCAGGGATTTGTGGAATTTCAATGACCCCTGAGTAAAGTTTGCACTAAATGTATCTGCAAGGATTTTTGCTATGTCCTTTTGCTCTAAGCAGGTGATGCAATTTTGGATTAGTTCCAAACAGTGATGGGGAGTTTTTATAATTTTCTAACATTATTAAAGAAGGATTTATTATTGTCCTTAGCTTCATAGCCTAATTTCAGCTGATGCTTAAGCTTGCTCTTCCTGATGGTAAATTTTATTTCACTGATGACCATTTTAATGGAGGTATTTTTACATTTAGTATAGACCATCATCACTATATAGTATTAACACTTTATTTATTTATTTACATTTGTTTACAGATAAGTCAGCTAGTCACACCCAAGGTACTGATAAACAGTACAAAACATAAAAGTCAAAACTATTTCCATTGCATATCACAGGCTCTATTTGCATAGCTGACAGCAGACAAGAGATACAGAGCTGAGCATAAAATATGCAGTGGTGCCACTTTGTACAGAGATATTTTAAGCAGGTGTCATGCAGAAAGAGGAAAGATAAAAGTATGCAGTGGTACTGCCTTTTCTGCAATCCTGAAGGAACTATCATAAATGAAAAGCCTGTTAAAGGTTTACATGATTTCAAACCTATTTTCTGCTACTCATTTCGGAGTAGAATTTAGAAAAGAAACAAATTGGGGATACACATTTGCAATGGCATTTTTTCATGTAGAGCAGTTTACAGACCGTACCTTTAAGCCATACCTCATACATATTTCATCAAAAGAAAAACAGCATGATTTAGAAACAATGCTTTTATGTGTTTTTCAAGTCTAGGTAACATTTAAATAACTAACTCTATTGCACATTCTTTTTGAAAATTTTAGGTATCAGAGGAGGACTTGACAGTAACTCCCAGCTTGCAGTCTGCAGTCTTACTTAGCCAGCAGTCTTGGTGGTTTCTGGTCTAGATATCAGAAAAGTGAAAGCTGAAAAGTAGGGGTGCCAACACTGAGCCCTGGTTTACACTACTGGTCACCTTGTAGTTTCTGATGAGTCATCAGCCACTCACAATGTGTGGGTTCTGTCTTTTTGTTAAATTTTCTTACAGTGCCAGCATGGGATATGGTGTCAAAATACCTTGGACGAGTCAACATATGTCAGGGAGATTGGGAGCTGGCATAGTGGTTAAGGTGTTTACTTCACAGGCACAAGGTACAGGGTCTGAGTTCCAGCTTTGAGAAAAATTAGCTAGGCTCAAAATGGTCCACAATGGGCAGATAGCCAAACACTTAACTATAACCCTATGTGCTATTTATGGGGTTGGGTTTCACATAATGGTTATAGCCTTGCCTCATAGGCACAAGATTAAGGGTTTGATTCTGACCCCAGGTTATTAGCTAGGCTTAAAATGGCCCTTCAGGGCAGTTAGACTAGTATTCTCCTATGGACCTATGAACCCTTGTGAATGGGATGACCACCATTGGCAGCATTTGTCACCCCCTCAAAGAAGTTAACCAAATTCATTAAGCAGAATGTACCTCTAACAAAGCCAAACTGCTGCAGGTCAAGTCTAATGAGTTATATTATATGACAGGTTATCAAAATGCTTATTGTTTGTTTGTTTGTTTATTTAATGATTGATTTAATGTCTGCAGCCTGGGAAAATACTCTTAAATGTTAATACTGGCAATACTGGCGCTTGAATGGGTTTCAACTAATTTCTTTTCTCTTTCATATTGTACATATATACATACAACACACACACACACATAT